>NC_047051.1:34011931-34311931 GCF_011762595.2 Tursiops truncatus
AATTAATTGACTATAAATTATGAATCTAATTTGATATAATCCAAAGTTTCTATAATTTAATAAAAACTTCTCTATCCTACCCAGTCATTCCATGATATACCTTCTTCCACCCAGACTTGTACTTTGAATATTCTGAACATGTTGACTCAGGTTTTTGTTCCCTTACTTATATTCTATTTTTATTCACAGTTCAGCTGGCATCCCACTTCTGCCACAAGGCATCACTGCCACATAGGTCTTTTTACCTCAGTTGTATCTTCCATTGTTTTCCAACATGTTAATGGAGCCCTGATAGACACTAAATAGTTTTTCTTCTCTTAATTCCACCATCTTCAAGTACCTCAGAAAGTTTCTAAAAATGGCATCTTGCTACAAAAGTTGGACACATAATCATAGAACAAAGAGAAGATATTTTAATGAAAATCCCTTCTCTTAATCGTCATTAAGATGAAGATTACTCTTAATCTTCATTTCTCTCCCCTACACTCACAATCAACCATTATATATCATACATATTTGTTTATTGTCTTTTCTCTTCCATAGAATGTAAATTCTACACATGAGGAGACTTTTTTTTTAATTCATTTCTGATTCCCCTGAGGCTCTTATGGTGCCTGATGCTATTCCACAAATATTTGCTTATTTATTGAATAAAAGTCCACAAATGTGCCAAGATATTAGAATAAGGAAGCTTGGTTTAAAGGTCGAAAAATGGGTGACGAAGTAATTTGGTTTCCAGCTTCTGTCATTAACAATATTTATTCCAAGAATGATAAAATATTTAAGTGATTTTATTTACATAGGTAAATTAGGAGTCTATGATGTCACTTTATATATAGGTTCTACAATATATTACTTCAAACATAGCTGAGCATTTCTTCAAAAAAGGATTTTGCTATTCTCATCCTATACCCCATTCAGTTAGGTTATGTAATAAGAGAAAATAAATTAATTATTTAAATATTAATAGTATTGCTACTCACATTTCATCATTTACTAGAGGCTTTAAAAAAATAAACTCTTCTTGAGGGAATAGGTCTACTACTCCTATTTTCTTTTGATACTTGAGCTTCTGCTCCTATATGAATTTGTTCAGCACACCCTAGGGAAGTCTGGCATAATTTATATCATTGTAATTGTTCTTAACTTTGCTTTATATAGGAGCCAATGTGGAATACCCTCAAGTAATGTCATTTTATTTGCAGAATACTAATACTCTTCACTAATTCAATTTGTATTGCTTTTAGTATAAGAATATTTTTAAAAGTCCATAAAATTTGAGAAACATTATCTCCATATAACTTTAGAATTTACATACACCCTGCCTGACTTCAAAAATAGAATCTTGTCACCTTATGTCAAGTAGCCCCCAAATAACTTTATACATTATTTAAAATTTTAGTTTCTTCCCTGGAATCATCTGGATCAATGTAATTTATTAAACAAGAAGAACAGTTCAGTGTTAGTCCTATAAACATTAAGGAGGTCTTTAAAACACACCCTTCATTGTGATCTCTCTTATCAGAATTTAACATGAGGGTTATGAAGTAGGGAATAAGAATTACTGATTTTCTTAATTTATTTAAGGGAAACACACACACACACACACATGCACATGCACACATTTAAGAGAGTACAATGTACTTAGAAACAAAACTGTTAAGTGGTAATCTTAATAATCTTCATATTACAGGATTATTTAAATTAAAACCAACAAGCTGAAGAACTTGTTTATGGTTGTCACACTTCCCACCTAAATGAAAATTGCATATTTGATCCTGTTCATGAATTTTGTGATTTAAGTATTAGTCTATTGTGAGATAGGCAATAAGTACTTCATTTTCATTTTTGACTCAATAGGAAAAATTCAGGTAAGCACATTTACCTACTTTACCAACCACACCTATGCAGCATCTGTGATACAGGAGTCATCAGTAATAGACTCAAAGGGAACTTCATCAGGTCAAATTTCAGGACAAAGCAGCACATGATTAGGAAAAACACTACTATGGTGAAATTTTATATGCTCATTATCAATGCTTATTCCCAATTTCTCAGTATCAAAATACAAAATTCTCAAATGTCTGAAAGGCAGAATGGAATAGTTGAAATATATGTGAAAGTTGAGATAAATTATACAGTTTAATTATATATAATTGAATACATGTATACTTTTGAGGAAGAATGAGAAAATGTGAGGAAAATGTAGAGAAGAAAAAGAAAGAAAAAGAATGAAACAGGAAATAGTGGTTGAGAAAGAAAATATTTAAATTCAAGGGACAATAATATCGCATTTTGCAGACTACAAAGTGTGAAAAAAAGTTCTGAATATTATGGAGATTATAATATTCCTTGGAAAGACAAAATAAAAATTGGAACTAACAGATAGTAGTAAAAGATTTTCTTCCACGATATATGAGAACATAAGCTGCTTCAAGAAGTTTTTGTTCATTAATGTGTTCTTACTTCCTATAAAAGAGTCTGGCACAGGGTAGCTATTCAGTAAATGTTTCTTGAATGTATTTATATAATAAATAAGAGTTTTCCATAGATACATTTAAATTAATTGCTTATGTAATTACTTAATTACACAGATTTAATGATTTCCAAGGAAGAAAGATTAGGGTTAGTGTGGTGGCATTTGAATTGTGTTGATAAGTTTTAGGCTAATAGATTTCAGATAACTAGAAACTAGGGGTTAGGCATACCTCATTATTTTCTTCTTTTAACACATTTATTGAATGGTTGTCATGTGCCCATCAATATGGTAGGCCCTATAGATACAGAGATCAAAGGCAAAATATCTGGCTTCACTTAGCCTGTATCCTAAGAAAAACAAGAAAAAATAAACAGTCAATACACATGAAGAAATATTTGCAATACAGAAAAAGTGATGTGCTAGAGATTCAAGTATGCACAGAGCATAAGTGTCTAGTGAGTCCTGAAGAGATAAAGAATAATGCTTGGAAGTAATGGTGACTTGGCTGATCCTCAAAGACAAATGTGTGACAATCATAAGGAAAAGGGAGAAATGCTTTCTGGGGATCAGGAATGGCACATACAAATGCCTTGGAGTTTGAGAGAGTCTAGTCTTCTGGAAAAGAGAAAGTAGGGAAGATACCTATAGAGGAGTGGCAGGGCGTTTCTTGTTGAGCTATAGAGCTTAGATTTTATGCCATTGGCAATGAGAGTCATGGAAAGATTCCATGCTGGTGATTATGTGAACAGATTTTACTGGAAAACGTCCCTGACTGAAGAAAGAATTGGATGAGACCTTTCAGAACATGAGAATGGATTGAAAGTAATTGATAAAGGAAATGGGAAAGTGTAGTTCTGTAACTCAGATGAGAAATGGTGTGAGACAAGAGCAACTGGAATGAAGTGAGGAGGATAAACATCACAAAGTAAATAAATCACCATAGCTGATATGTATTGAGTATTTTTCAAGTGCTGTACACTGTTGTGAGTGTTTTACACTTATAACCCCTTTCAATTTATACTACAACCTTATATGATATGTATAATTTTGGCCATCCATCCCATTTTACAGATGAAGAAAGTGGAGCTCAGAGAGGTTAAGTAATTCACTCAATATCACAGCTAGCACACAGCAAGAAAGTGGCCAAGACAATATAAACCCAAGAAGTCTGGCTCTAGAATCCATGCTTTTGACCACTATATGATAATACCTCTGGAGAGACAAAATATATTAATGAGGTAGAGTTAACATAATTTGCAGGTTAGAAAGATAAATACATGAGGGGGAAAGATACATTTAAGATGATTCCTAAGTTTCTGACTGAAGTTGGAGATCGGAGAGTAGAAAATTTATTTCTCCTATTGACTATAAAATACACATAGCTGTTGTTATAAATAAATAAATAAATAAAATCTCCTTCATAAGGTTGTATGGTAATCATTAAGGCTGTTAAAAAATACTCTGTTTTATCATCTTCTATGCACATGTTTAAAATGTAATTCCCTACTCCCTTGAAGGTAGGTATGTCCATGTGACTTGCTTCAGCCAGTAATATGGAATCCAAAGTAGCATGTGTCATCTCCAGGCATACATCTTAGGAATCTGTGTGTGATTGACCACACTTTTTTCCCATGTGATCAGAACTATTTCGTGAAATACTAGCTTTTTAGATTAGTCCTATCTAGAGTAAGGATGGCACAGGGTTGAGCCCCAAGCCAACCTGTTATGGATATGTAAATTGGGTAAGAAATAAATCTTTAGTTTTTTTTGAAGCCATTGAGACTCTGGGGTTGTTGGATATTGCAACATAATAGCCTATCCTGACTACTGCAGTTTTTCTCAGTATTAATGAAATAGTATGCATAATATGTTGGACTAATTGTAGAGCCTCAATGTACATCCTTTACAATAATTATTACCATTAATTCAGTGCCCTCTGTGTGCCAGACATTTGTACACATTATCTCTAATCTTCCAAATAACCTTGCATATTTTAAAACCTCCATTTCAGGTAGGAGAAAAACAAAGCTTGGAATGGTTAGTGTTTTGCCTAACAACATCCATCTAGAAAGTTGCAGAGTTGGGATTCAAACTTGGTGTATTTCTTCTCATCTTTATTATTTTTTCCTGGTCTTTGACAGTTTATTGCATTATTTTTATTATTATTGTGTGAATTTCTTTACAACATTTGCTTATGAACTTTGGATTTATTCCTGCAACAAAATGTCTATTTTCTTAAATTTCTTTCAAGATAAACAAATAGATTCAATGGTACAGTAGCTTGCTATTTAAGCCCTTGTTTAACTCTTTTAACTCTCTCTTTTAACATTTTTATTGAGGTACAATTCACATGCCATATAATTCAGTCATTTAAAGTGTACAAATTCAGTGAAAAAAATAAAGTACACATGAGTTAGCAGTCACTGTGATTTGTCAATATGTATTTAGCAGAGAAGTCTGAGCTAGAGATCCAGAAGTTACAGTTCCAAAGGCTGTGGCTTTGTGTGTGGCCACTCAGAGAGCTGATAGGATGATGGGTGATGAATAAGGCATTCTAGAGCATGTAACCATTCTCTTAGGATGCTTTGGGCTGTAAGTATCTGGAAACCTCAATTTAAATTGGCTTAAATAGCAAGAAAATGAATTGCCTCAAAGGACAAGAACTTGAAGGCAGTTTTCTAGATTTCTTTTTGTGATGGTTTAACACTCTCATCATCTTTGTTCTTTAACAGCCTCATTTTTTCTGACCTCACAGTGACTCTGTCATGGTTACAAGGTCCTGTAGCAGTTACAGGTCACATATTAAAATATATAAAAAAACAATTATACTCCAATAAAGATGTTAATAAAATAAAATATATAGAAAACAATTCATATCTGTGACCTCAGATATGTTTTAAAATCTCATTGAATAGGACCACAACACATGGCCACCCTTGATGTTAACCAGGAAATGGATCCACTCTGATTGGTCCAGTCCGTTCAGCATCTACCTCTGTGCTGGGGTGGAGTAAATATCTCTTGAGGAATGAAAGGGAGAGGTGAATATCTGAACAAAGTTGAAAGTCAGTTAGCAGGTATAAAGAATGGTAAAGAATGTTGTGTGAGCATCAAAATGTTTTTGTTACTGCCAAAAGCAGACATAAAGCAAAAAGGAGTCAGTAAGAAGATAGGAAAAGTAAAAAAGAAAAAAAAGAAGAAGAAGATAAAAGTATAATAGTTCAATGTAGAAGAGTACTCTCAAATAAAGGCTGGATAAAAAGGATTCATTTTAACTTACATTGAAAAAATAAGATTTTTTTCCTTTTCTCTTTCCCCCCCTTCTCTCTTTTCTTTTCTTTTCTTTTCTTTTCTTTTCTTTTTCTCTTGAAATCTTATGGTGAGATAAAATAATGAGGGAAAGCCTAGTTTGTGGAAGAAATGAGAGATGAAGAACCAAAGAAAAATAAGGAATATCCTTTAAGTTTCACTATAAAGAAAGAGAGAAATAAGGTGGTAGCTGGAAAAGTTTTCAAAGCCTTTTACAGTTTTCTGATACCAAAAGTAATACATATACCTTCAAAAATTCAAAGATTCATAAAATATTTGTTGTACAAAGTGATATTCTCCCAAATTACAACACAAAAATACAATTATTGAGTTGCCATAAATTCCTCTATCTGTGATTATGTATATGCTTATTTATATAAGTAAAACCATAATCTTTGGCAATCAGCTTTTTTCTTATTAATATATGTTGGATATCATTTTAAATCAGTACAGATAGATTCCTCGAGCTCACTTTGTTAGATGAATAATGTGCTTTCATTTGGCTATAGCATTCATTATAAAACAAAATTTTTATTTTTAATAATATATTCAATGAGGCAATCTTGCACTTATGATTACAACTTTTCTAGAAATTAACTTCTAGATGTAGAATTATTATTCAGAAAAATAACTTTTACTATTTTTGAAGATATGGCTAAATATTTCTCATTGAATGTATGGATGTGATTTGAACGTCTTTCATTGTCAAGAAGAAGTGGTTCCTCCTCTGCTCCTCTATAAATCTTCCCTAATATCATGAGAAAAGATGAATCTCTCCTACATGCTACTTATATCTCATAATAACACATTCTTCACTCAGCACTGTAAGAAAATTTGGTTAAACAGTCCTGGTTCATCATTTTTGTCCCCTTCAGCAGCTCCTGTATTAAGGACTGTATAAACATTCATTGAATTGACTTCAATAAGTTAATGAGTAAAAGTTGATGGCAACAAAATTATAGTGAAAAAAGACAAATTTTGATGAAGAGTAGATAACATAGTTTTGTCCTAATTTGATCAAAGATGTCAAAAATTATTCAAATGTGTAGTTCTATAGGTATAATATTTTAAATTTTATATTCAAAATTGTATTGAACAAGCTGTATTCACCACAAAACTCATGTTGTAAAAATAGCCAAAAATGTCCTGGGTTATTTAAGAAGGAGCATTGATCTTTTGGCTGTAATATAGTTAAAAGAGAAATAAATTAAGTCATGATTAGACATAAAAATGACCTTTTACAGAAAATGTATATGGATATTAAGCATTTGAACTTTCAAGTATTTGTTAAAAATTGCTTGCAGAAAATATGTTCCACTTAAAGCTGACATTCTCCCTTGATCTCTGTGACTGTGGGTTTGATTACATGCCGTGATGGAGCTAATGAAAGGTTTAATAAAATCAACTCAGCTGAAATGTGTAATCCAGAGAAATGTTGTTTGTTTTCTATTCTTAGATCAGGATGACCAATGTCTACTTTTTTCAGCCTAGGATGAGATCAGTGTAGACCATTCAAAAAGCTTCAAAGTGAAGCTTTTTGCTTTATGCTAATAAGTATACAACTTATAATTAAAAGAATTTTTATCATTCCACAAATATTTAATTGTCACAGTAAAATCAAAGTCAGCTTTGTTTAATTCCCTAAAAGAAACCTCAAGTCATTAAGTCAAAGGTCCAGTAGAGACAGCTAATTGCTGTTGCTGCTTGATTCAGTTACAGCATTTTAACAAATGTATATGAACAAAACTGACAATGCATGTATCCAGAAAACATATAGACTATACAAGCATCTCTTTATATTTTACATGTTTTTGCATATTGCTTTGATTAAAGTAACATGAGTAAAAAGCTAAAAGAAAAAGTGTTATACTATATTTTTATACTGATCGGCTGAATACAACTTTAGGTTGTATTCAGGTCTGTTCAATCTAGGTTATGTGAATCCACCTGTAACTTCCCCTTACCTATGTATTGCCATTTACTCTTGCCCAGGCCCTCCTTACATCACAGCTGGTCTTTGTTACTTGGATTTCTCTAATGCTATTTTTTTTTCTCTTCTCTAATTATTGAATGTAAAAATACAAATCTACAATGAATATGGTTGTATGTCTATCTATAATCCATTCACTGTAGTTAGGCTGTGACAAACGAGCTTTGAATTACACACTCACCTCTGTGAGTTGAGTAAGCAAAATTCTGCAGAGCATAAGTATTGTTCTATAAAGAAATATTCGAGTACTATTGTTGAAAAGGGGGAAATGAATATTATGTCAAAACTACAAATACCAACTCCACACTGTGATAAATGTTATAATATTTATTTTCCAGGCTTATATATTTTGTTCTTTTCTGAAATTCTTACATTAAAATGGCACATAATTGGGCTTCCCTGGTGGTGCAGTGGTTGAGAGTCTGCCTGCCGATGCAGGGGACACGGGTTCGTGCCCTGGTCCAGGGGAACCCCACGTGCCGTGGAGTGGCTGGGCCTGTGAGCCATGGCAGCTGAGCCTGCGCGTCTGGAGCCTGTGCACCGCAACGGGAGAGGCCACAACAGTGAGAGGCCCGCATACCGTAAAAAAAAAAAAAAAAAAAGGCATATAATTAATATATTAAATGAATAGAAGTTTATCAAATAAGGAACTCTCTCTCTCTCTCTCTCTCTCTCTCTCTCTCTATATATATATATATATATTCTTGGAGTTTTATTATTAATTCACATACTTATAATTGAACTGATTATGCATTACAAATTTATCCATAAAATCTGTTTATGGTATCTTATGAGAGAGCACTTTTGATCCTTTGAGTAAAAAGAAAAAAAAAGATATAATTTGGAATTTAAATAGCACTTGATATTTCAACTATATTTTACTATCTTTAATTAGATATTTTCTTCCTAACACCAAAAACACATATTTTTGATCAAAACATGCTTTTGAATATTAATTAATTAGTTATAGGAAGTTTATTTTCTTTCTTAATACAATGTTAAATATATTACAAAGGACTTTCTCTTTTTTTTTCTCTCCATTTAGTACTTACAGTTATACTGAGGGGATGCAAAAGACATTTTAAAATGCATATTTTGAAAAGCCACATCTAGAGTACTTAGAAATGTGGTTGAAAAGGTAAACTAAATACAGCATGAGCCTTTGACTCAGCAGCAAAATTACTCACAAAAATTTATGAAATATCAAGTCTTTTTTTAAAAAAACTATTTTCAATTATAGAATAGCATAGTAGAAAAACACTGCAAGACTATACCACAAGCTTTACTTATAGAAAATAATTCAAAGTCCACTTTGAGAACTTCATGATTTGTCTCAACTTTGAACCATTTCATTAAAAACACATTATCAGCTCTCTAGCTAATAAAGAAATAATACTATTTATTTTAAATTGCTTTAGTACTTTCTTCCAAATATTAAATTTTGTAAATTTTCCAAATTTTTAAAAGGTATCATATTTCATAACAAATAAATACTATTTTTTTGAGCAATCAATTCATACACCTATTTTCTTTGGATCAGAGAAGGCATTATGCAACTGAAAGGAACTTATTTGTGTTGGTGGCAGCCTCTCACTATAGCCCAGACTGTGTGGCATTCCTTATGATTAAGATCAGTCTCAGGAAGTAGTTAAATTCTCCTAAACACAGGAAAGCTATACTAGTCATTTTAGAATTGGGTCAAAGTATTTTCAATAGGAAAAATACATATTTCTTCCTTTGTGATGACATTGGAGAAATCAACACATTTATGAGTATTTTGTTCTTCAGTAAATCACAAAACAAACAGATACAGCTTTCACCATCTCCCTACTTCTCACTGGATCAGTTTCCTCTCTTTCATCTTGATTTCAATGAATCCTGGGCAAAATAACCTCTCCACTAATATCTGGGAAAGGCTTGAGGTTCCAGAGTCAGAGTCAGAGGACCGAGTCCTTCCTTATGTGAAGAGGCATGGAATTAGCCATGGTACAGATAGATTCTTGGAGCTGAGTAGTGGGAGAAAGATGCCAGGCACTGAAGAGGTGGTAAATTAGGGCAAGAGAGCTGCTACCAGGGCACATTCCCAAGTCCGACTCAGAATAGCATCCTTCCCACTGTTCTCCTACCTACCTCCCACAGAGACACATAATAAAATACAGAATAACAGATATAAATAAATATAGAAATATTTCTTTTTACCCTGCATCCTTAGCAAAGAAATTTGAAAACAAAAAACATTAAGGTTACCAAGATTCAGTGGTAAGTTTCCTTTATTTAAAAGAAAAATAAATCCTCAAAATTAGCATATTCTGTAATTGTAATAATTTATTTTGGATACAAAATAGTAGTTTACATGATCTACTAAGCTGTTAAAAATGTAGTTATATTATTTTACTACCATAAAAATTAAAAATTGCTCACTCCAACATTATCATTTTCAGTGTATCTAAAACCTGATTGACAATGTGGTGATTCAGAAAGATCTCTGTAAAAGAAAGAGAGAGAATGTGCTCTTCTTCCCCTCACTCCACTGCTTGGAACTGGATGTGATGTTGAAGGAGTGGCAATCATCTTGGACAACAGGGAAAGGGCCAGATCTCAACCCACAGGGCAGAGAATTGAAAGTAGCCTGTGTCTCTAATGGATTTGTCTTACAAGTTGTAGACTACTAGACTTCCAGACACATTTAATGGGAGACCTTAAGTAAGTCTTTTTCTTGTTTACGCCAATTGTTATTACTATTTTATTATATGTGGCTGAACCTAATCTTAATTATTTACCCTGTCTAAAAATTAAAAACTACATCTATTTTAAGTATGCCTGTGTAGAAGTCCTAAGTGAGTCTGTTAATGAATGTTAATCGTGTATCTTTATTACCTTTCCAATTATATGTTGTTGAGTGTCTTTAAAACTTGACAATGTTTTAAAGAGATTATTTTAATTTTGTTTCATTCTATGTAACATTTTCACTGCAAACTTATTTACACTATAAACTTATTTACCCTATAAATGAAAGAGTAACTTTAACATATATAAATTTCAAGACATGGGGCAAGCCAACTGTCACCAAATCTGAATTAGCAATAAATGAATATCATTAAAATTTTCTGAAATAATTATTTCCTTACTTTTTTTCTAAAGTAATTTACTATACCTTGGATATTAATATATAGAGTATAAAATTATTTTCCTATATCATTGAATGTGGTGGTATTGAAGACAATTACTACTGAAGTGCCTTGATGTGATTGCAAAACCTGCTGTTTCTTTCATGCTGCTCTACACAATGGGTCAGTGGAACATATGTTTATATGAGGATCACCATTGCTGAAATTCTAACAGCTAAGAGGGGTGAACTGAATTTGAATCAATGAATTTCCACTGGAATTGTTTTGAGAAATTGCACACATCTTACTCATAGCAATTGTACCCTTTTGTTTATAAAATGATTTAAAACATTGACAAGAAGTTATGTCACTGCAGGGAGAAGGGGATGGAGTATTGGATACTATACGTCAAGGAACATGAAAACATAAAGATGGTCTTTCCTCAGCATTCTTCTAATTGCTTGGACCCTTTCAGATATTGAATCTTTTTTAACCTCATTTTCTTATTTTCTTCATTGAAAAAGACATGTAAAGCTTCTACTCATTCATTTTTCAGAAAAAGCGATAGCATACAAAGCATATAGGTGATTCTAGCAAATACCTAAATATTAAAATCATCTAAAATAATTGAAATAATTGAGAAAATTTTTTCTATTTTTCATATTTAACTATACAAATTCTAGATTAATACAGGCACAGTTATATAACAAACTTCTATAAAAAGTTAATGATAAAAAAGTAATTTTGCACCTTCTATGTGATATTCTATACAAAGGGTAAATACAGAAGGCAATTCTGAAAGTCAAGAAGATAAAATCAACTATAGCACCATATTTAACATATTTGCTGTAATAATTCAAGACAACCCACAGAATGGGAGAAAATATTTGCAAACAATGCAACTGACAAGGAGTTAGTCTCCAAAATTTACAAACAGCTCATATGGCTCAATATAAAAAAGCAAACAGACATCCAATCAATAAATTGGAAGAAGACCTAAATAGACAGGTCTCTGAAGAAGACATACAGATGACCAAGAGGCACATGAAAAGATGTTCAACATTGCTAAATATTAGAGAAGTGCAAATCAAAACTCCAATGAGATATCACCTCTCACCAGTCAGAATGGCCATCATCAAAAAATCTACAAACAATAAATGCTGGAGAGGGTGTGGAGAAAACGGAATCCTCTTATACTCTTGGTGGGAATGTAAATTGGTACAGCCACTCTGGAGAACAGCATGGAAGCTCCTTAATAAACTAAAAATAGAACTACCATATGACTCAGCAATCCCACTCCTGGGCAAATATCCAGAGAAAAACATGGTTCAAAAATGTATATGCGGGCTTCCATGGTGGCGCAATGGTTGAGAGTCCACCTGATGATGCAGGGGACACGGGTTCGTGCCCCGGTCCAAGAAGATCCCACATGCTGCAGAGCAGCTGGACCTGTGAGCCATGGTCACTGGGCCTGCCCGTCCGGAGCCTGTGCTCCACAACGGGAGAGGCCACAACAGTGAGAGGCCTGCATACAGCAAAAAAACAAAAAAGAAAAAGATGTATGCACCCCATGTTCATTGCAGCACTGTTTACAATAACCAAGACATGGAAGCAACCTAAATGTCCATCAACAGATGAATGGATAAAGAAGATATGGTTCAAATATACAATGGACTATTAGTCAGCCATTAAAAAGAACGAAATAATGCCATTTACAGCAATATGGATGGACCTGGAGATTATCACACTAAGTGAAGTAGGTCATAGAAAAACAAATATCATATGATATAGATTATATGTGGAATCTAAAAAAATGATACAAATGAATTTATTTACAAAACAAAAAATGACTCATAGACTTAGAGAAAAAACTTATGGTTACTAGGGAGGGAGGAAGGGTGGGGGGAGGGATAGATTGGGAGTTTGGGATTGACATGTACACACTGCTATATTTAAAATAGACAACCAACAAAGACCTACTCTATGGCACAGGGAATGCTGCTCAATATTCTGTAATAACCTAAATGGGAAAATAATTTGAAAGAAAATAGATGCATGTATATGTATAACTGAATCACTTTGCTGTACACCTGAAACTAACACAACATTTTAATAAACCATGCTCTAATATAAAATAAAATTTAAAAAATAATTTATGTAGAAACAATATGTATTTGAGGAGGTAAAGCTGTTCTTAGTTTTCAGATTTGTACAGAGGAAGAAAATGGAAAGAAATAACAAAGTCAGAATAAAATTTCTACTTGTACAATGTGTAGTAAACTTCTTCAAATACATGAGGTATTACTCTATGCAAAAAAAAAAAGGACTGCTTCTATGAAGCAGGTTTAAAAATTTTTCCCCTATTATTATCAAATTTGTAGATGATAAATATTCTTTTATAAGAAATATAAATAGGGGCTTCCCTTGTGGCGCAGTGGTTGAGAGTCCACCTGCCGATGCAGGGGACGCGTGTTCGTGCCCTGGTCTAGGAGGATCCCACATGCCATGGAGCGGCTGGACCCGTGAGCCATATCCGGGGCCTGTGCTCTGCAATGGGAGAGGCCACAGCAGTGAGAGGCCTGCGTACTGCAAAAAAAAAAGAAATATAAATAAAGTAATAGTGAAACTGAGCAGAAACCTGTGGGACTCCTGGGCACAACAGCCTTTCTGTGTCCCCCATTTGTTGTTTTAAGAAATGGGCTTCATTCAGCCTCTATTTCCTTCCCTGAGTTCCAAAGGGCAGTTTCAAACAGTTGCTAATCAGGAAAATGAGGGGATGCGGAGAAAAGGGAGGAACAGTTGAGAACCACTAGTGCAGTCTTGGGGCAGGGTTCTGGTTCCCCTTAAAAGGATATACATAACAATGCCTTTGAATTGTTTTGCAGATACTGAAACTTCCACCAGGTAGAAGAAGTTAACAGTATGCTGCCCACAAGCACGTAGACCCCAGACCATTCGCAACCAGAAGGTTAATGATACTGACTGCCACTTACCTCTCCACCAACCAATCAGAAAAATGTCCTCGAGCTGATCACATCCTCCTTTTTGAACCATTACTATAAAACTCCTCACTACCCCCTCCAGGTAGGGACACACAGTTTTGAGGGCCTTAGCCCACAGTGTCTCCCTTTGTCTGGCAAAACAATAAAGCTATTCTTTTCTACTTAACCCAGAACTCTGTCTCTGAGATTCAATTTGGTACTGGTGTACAGAGGCAGAATTTCAGCTATAATAATAAGTATACAGACTTGTCCCTTAATGACAGTGGAACCAATAGGTTATTCATCATACAACTGTGACAACAGAAGCAGAAAAATTATGAGTAAGCCAACGATTAACATAATCATTCTTTCAATTCTTCTTTATAATTCAATAATAATGTATTTCTATTGAATCCTAAATACCATAGAACTCAGAGATTTGTTTCTCTCATTTTCCTAAAATTTTAACAGTTCTTCAGAAGAAGGGATTGAAGATTTCATAATTATATTGGTTTCTTTCATAAAAGAAGAATGTTCTTCAATCTTTTTTCACTGAGTAGAAAGTGAGGCCTATAATATGAGCATGATACAATTTTAAAAACTGCTATACAAAGCTACTGAATTAAAAATAGATGGCTATTTAGAAGGGTTGTTTCCAGGTGTGATATTGTGGTTTAGAAATATATATAAATGTATAAGAAATATATATATAAGAAATATATAAATATATTTATATATACATATATTTTCATATAAATATATACTTATAATATATAAATATAAAAAATATTTATATTTGGTCTTTGCCCTTTTTCTGGCCTAGAGCTTCTAAAACCCTTGGAATTTCCTAAGTGTTGAGTCTTAAAGGTACCTTTTCTAATGTTAATGTTGACTTTTTGACCCCATCTAAGGATGGGGGCTGGTTGCCAGGAAACCGATGTGTGATTGAAGGCTTAGAACTTTCAGTCCCACTTCCTCCACCTCCCACCTAGGGAGGAGAGAGAGGGCCTGAAGGATGAATCAATCCCAATTGTCCATGACATATTCAATTATGACTATGTAATGATCCCTCCATAAAATACCAAAAGGACAGGGTTCTGAGAGCTTTCAGGTTGATGAACCTGCAGATAGTCTTGAAAAGGGAAGTGCTTAGGGGTATGGAAGCTTCTCACTCTTCCCCCATACCTTCCCCTATGGACTTTTTTGTCTGGTTATATCTTTTTATAATAAACCAGTAATATAGTGAGTACACAGGGTTTCCTGAGTTCTGTGAAATGTTCTAGCAAATTAATTGAACCCAAGGAGGGGTCACAAGAGCCTCTGATTTATGGCCAGTTGGTCAGAAGTACAAGTGACAACCTGGGGTTGTGACTGGCACCCAAAGTGTGTGGGGGGGGCAGTCTTGTAAGACTGAACCCTAAACCTATGGAATCTGACACTGTCTCTGGGTAGATAGTGTCACAATTAAGTTGAACTGTAGGACACTCAGCTGGTGTCAGGAGAATTACTTGGTGATATGAGGGAAACCACCCTCTCCTATTGTGGAACTGGTACCAGAATCCCTTTACCAGGTTTTAGCTTTTATGAATAAAGCTAACACAGACATTCTTATACTATCCTTTGATGGACATTAACATTAATTTATTTGGGTAAACCCAGATTATTTTAAAACAAAATATATGACATAAGAGATGTTATTTTGAAAAAAAGTGTTCCTTCTTCTGTCTGTACATCTATGTGTAATACTTTAGAAGAAGGATACTACTTAAAGGTAAATAGGAAAATAAAAAAAATTTGAGTCTATTAATGATATAAATAGAGCAAAAGATTTGAAACTTTAAGTTAAGATACATTGTAGAACCATGCTTAAAATTTTAACCACTTGTCAATATATAGGAGTAGAAAATTATGTAATTATCATGGTCAGAAACCTACAATAGTAGGCAGAAACTAGAGTTGGGAGCCTACAGGAGAGAACAAGGCAGAATTTGTGCAGAACTTGTGCGGAATAGTGGAGACCAAAAGATTTATATGCATAGGAGTGGCCTGAGATAGATTCACCTCATAAAATTAGAAACTGGGATGGAGCTATATCACCTGTGAAATGAAACTTAGAGAAGCATTTACTGATAACTTTAAGGAGGCACCAGTGCTGTAATGCTACATATTGGCAGTGCTGTAAATGGTAAAGAAAGCTGCAATTTCAGAATCTAGTTTAAGGCTCAGTGTATTCAAATTTATGCTGGGGCAAGGACCCTGAACCACCACTTTAAGAACAGTTGTTGGGTGGGCATTTTAGGAATCTAGGTAGAGTTTTCACAATACATTAGGAAAGAAAAAGAATGAACAGAGAGGAAAAATACCAAGACTTCGTGACAAGGTGAACCTAAAATTTAATGAGTTGGGGCTTCCCTGGTGGCGCAGTGGTTGACAGTCTGCCTGCCGATGCAGGGGACACAGGCTTGTGCCTCAGTTCGGGAAGATCCCACATGCCACGGAGCGGCTAGGCCCGTGAGCCATGGCCGCTGAGCCTGCGCGTCTGGAACCTGTGCTTCACAATGGAAGAGGCCACAACAGTGAGAGGCCCACGTACCCCAAAAAAAAAAAAAAAAAAAAAAAAAAAAATCTAATGAGTCAAAGAGTATGAGGAAAATTATTACTAAGAATGATTTTTTTTAATTATCAGAAGATAAATACACTCCCAATAAAACTAAAATAATCACAAATGATACTATGTTAAATACATACATATATATTAAAACAATATATGAAGAAAAATACTATCTGTAAAAAGCAAGAATTTATGGAAAAATGCACATATGTGTCAAAAACATATAAAAATACACACTTGAAAACTAACCCATTAAAAATTGTATGTGTGTATGTTTCATAATAATTAATTTATAAGGCTTAATGACAATACATGGTTTATTTTCTACTCTGAACAGAATAAATAAAGGAATTGTTACTTGCAAGTTAGTAATGAATACTTGATGAATATAGCAGTATAGAGATAAACATATGAAGACTATGAAAGTTAAGTTTTGAGATAACAAGGTTAAATCAAGAGGTCCCAAGCAGTTCTAAAATACATTTTTAAAAGTAAAAATAAAAGAACATAATAACCAATAAATATATAACCATTAAAATCTTTCTAATATTAAGAAATTGCAATATTCGTGGTGAAAGCTCATCAAGTACCAAACAGCATACAAAAAATCTTAGGAACATCTAAATTAAACAATAGAACAATGCAGGGGGAAACAAGACAAACAAAAAAATTTGGTATTTGATTTACTACTTAGTGACCTGAGCAAACACAGGAGAGGTAAAGAGACAGTTTCTCTGCTTAGGCCTCAAGTGAAGAGTGAATTTGTTGTGATGAAAATGAATATTGTTCTATTTAGAACAACAGTAAGTTAACAGTAGCAATGTGGTAATCATGGAGGTCAGCAGTATCTAGGAAATTACACAAACCGTTGTTGTCCAAGGGCTTTGTGGAAAAGGACACAAAACAAACAGTAGGAGGTATAGTGGTGATTTTAGGAGCATCCGAAGGTAGCACTTTGGGCTGGCACTGGTGGGCCCTGGCATTGAGGTCATGCTGGTTTTGGAATGCTCTTAGGCAAAAGATTTGCAGCCAATGCCACTGGAAGGACCACAGCAAAAGCAAAAGCAAGTGGCTCCTGTTACACTGCATCTAAGAGATTTCATATATTAATGTCAAAAGATTCTATCTAGAAACCACCAGAATGGGATTATTGGATACTATGTGGGGGTGGGCTAAAATCTAAAGATGTGTCCCTTTATTGTATCCTCAACTACTTCCTTGTGCTTTTCTTCTTTCCCCAGGTGTGTGGCCCAACTAAGTATGTATTAAACACTTTCAATATGATTTGGAGAAATTAGATGACATATGTTTTTCATTTTCTTAGTTGGTAAAGGAACAGAGAATATTATTAACTTAATACTGTAACTTGTACTTAAAATCCTTCTTTCTTGTTATATTACAGATATTTTTTCTAAAAAATAAATTTCAAAAATTGTACTATATTCTGATATAATATTATGCCATAATATATTTTACCAGTTACTTGTTTCTGTACATTAGATTTATTTAAGTTTATTATCATGAAGAATTCTGGATAAATAGCTTAAAGTTTAAACTTCATCACAGAATTGTGATAATTTAATAAAAATAAATTCATAGAGAAAAGTTGAATAATAATTTGTGAATAATTAAGTAGAAGCTAAGAAGAAAATGGGAAGTGAAATTAGAACCTGATCATGGTAATAAGTTATTCAAACTGAATAATGACAGCAAACAATTGAAAATTATGTTCCTGTATATGGCTTAACATATATGTCAATAAATAATATAGACAACTAAAAAATTAAGAAATATGGAGAACCTTCAAGATGGTGGGGAGGTAAGATATGGAGCTCACCTTCTCCCCACAGATACATCAAAAATGTAACTACATGTGGAAGGACTCCCACAGAACATCTACTGAACACTGACAGAAGACCTCAAATTTCCAAAAAGGGGTCGGGTCTGAGCCCCTGAAGTGGGACAGCTGAGTCCAGGATGCTGGACCACCAGAGAACTCCTGGCCCAAGGAAAATGAATCTGTGAGAGCTCTCCTAGAGGTCTCCATCTCAACAACAAGACCCGGCTCCATTCAATGGCTAGCAAACTCCAGCACAGGTTGCCTCATGCAAAACAACTAGCAAGACAGGAACACAACTCCACCCATTAGCAAACAGGCTGCTGAAAGTCATACTAATCTCACAGATACCACAAAACACACCAATTAACATGGCCCTGTACATCAGAGGGACAAGATCCAGCTCCACCCACCAGAACACAGACCTGAGTATCCTCACCCCACCCCACAGGGAGCTTAAACAAGCCACTGGACCAAACTCACCCACTGGGGGCAGACAACAGAAGTAAGAGACACTACAACCCTGCAGCCTGCCGAAAGGAGACCACAAACACAGTAACTTAAACAAAATTAAAAGACAGAGAAATATGTTGCAGATGAAGGAGCAAGGTAAAAACCCACAAGACCAAATAAATGAAGAGGAAATAGGCAATCTACCTGAAAAATAATTCAGAGTAATGATTGTAAAGGTAATCTAAAATATCAGAAATAGAATGGAGAAAATACAAGAAACATTTAAAAAGGACCTAGAAGAACAAAAGAACAAAAAACCCATGATGAACAATACAATAACTAAAATTAAAAATACTCTGGAAGGAACCAATAGCAGAATAACTGAGGCACAAGAACAGATAGGAGAGCTGGAAGATAGAATGGCGGAAATAACTGCCATGGAAAAGAATAAAGAGAAAAGAATGAAAAGAATGGAGGACAGTCTCAGAGACCTCTGGGACAATATTAAACACACCAACATTCAAATGATAGGGGTCACAGAAGAAGAAGAGAAAGAGAAAGGGCCTAAGAAAATATTTGAAGAGATTATAGTCAAAAACTTCCCTAACATGGGAAAAGAAATTGTCAATCAAGTCCAGGAAGTGCAGAGAGTCCCATTCAGGAAAAACCCAAGAAAAACATGCTGAGACACATATTAATCACACTAACAAAAATTGAATACAAAGAAAAATATTAAATGCAACAAGAGAAAAGCAACAAATAATATACAAGGGAAGTGCCATAAGGTTATCAGCTGATTTTTCAGCAGAATCTCTGGAGACCAGAAGGGAGTGGTAGGGTATAGTTAAAATGATGAAAGGAAAAAACCTAAAACCAAGATTATTCTACCCAGCAAGGATCTCATTCAGATTTGATGGACAAATAAAAAGCTCTACAGACAATCAAAAGCTAAAAGAATTCATCACCACCAAACCAGCTCTATAACAAATACTAAAGGAACTTCTCTAGTGGGAAACACAAAAGAAGAAAAAGACCTGCAAAAAACCCCAAAACAGTTAAGAAAATGATAGTAGGACCATACCTATCAATAATTACCTTAAATGTGAATGGATTAAATGCTGCAACCAAAAGACATAGACTGGCCAAATGGATACAAGAACAAGACCTGTACATATGCTGTCTACAAGAAACCCACTTCAGACCTAGACACACATACAGACTGAAAGTGAGGGGATGGAAAATGATATTCCATGCAAATGGATATCAAAAGAAAGCTGGAGTAGCAATACTCATATCAGAAAAAATAGACTTTAAAATAAAGACTGTTACAAGAGACAAGGAAGGACACTACATAATGATCAATGGATCAGTCCAAGAAGGAGACATAACAATTATAAATCTGTATGCCCTCAACATAGGAGCACACCAATATGTAAGGCAAATGCTAACAACAATAAAATGGGAAATCGACAACAAAACAATAATAGTGAGGGACTTTAACACCTCACTTACAACAATGGACAGATTATCCAGACAGAATATTAATAAGGAAACACAAACTTTGATGACACAGTAGACCAGATAGGTTTAGTTGATATTTATAGGACATTCCATCAGAAAGCAACAGATTACACGTTATTCTCAAGTGCACACAGAACATTCGCCAGGATAGATCACATCTTGGGTCACAAATCAAGCTTTGGTAAATTTAACAAATTTGAAATCATATCAAGCATCATTTCTGACCGCAACGCTATGAGATTAAAAATCAATTACAGGACGGCTTCCCTGGTGGTGCAGTGGTTGGGAGTCCGCCTGCCGATGCAGCAGACACAGGTTCGTGCCCCAGTCCGGGAAGATCCCACCTGCCACAGAGCAGCTGGGCAAGTAAGCCATGGCCACTGAGCCTGTGCGTCCGGAGCCTGTGCTCTGCAATGAGAGAGGTCACAACAGTGAGAGGCCCGCATATTGCAAAAAACAAAAAAAAACAATTACAGGAAAAAAAATGTAAAAAACACAAACACATGAAGGCTAAACAATATGCTACGAAAAAGCCAAGAGATCACTGAAGAAATCAAAGAGGAAATCAAAAAATACCTAGAAACAATTGACAATGAAAACATGACAACCCAAAACCTATGGGATGCAGCAAAAGCAGTTATAAGAGGGAAGTATATAGCAATACAATCCTACCTCAAGAAACAAGAAATATCTCAAATAAACAACCTAATCTTACACCTAAAGCAATTAGAGAAAGAAGAACGAAAAAAACCCTAAAGTTAGCAGAAGGAAAGAAATCATTAATATCAGATCAGAAATAAATGAAAAAGAAATGAAGGAAACAACAGCAAAGATCAATAAAAATAAAAGCTGGTTCTTTGAGAAGATAAACAAAATTGATAAAACATTAGCCAGACTCATGAAGAAAAAAAAGGGAGAAGATTTAAATCAATAGAATTAGAAATGAAAAAGGAGAAGTAACAACTGACACTGCAGAAATATAAAGGATCATGAGAGATTAATACAAGAAACTATATGCCAATAAATTGGGCAACCTGGAAGAAATGGACACATTCTTAGAAAGGTACAGTCTCCCAAGACTGAACCACGAAGAAATAGAAAACATAAACAGGCCAATCACATGTAGTGAAGTTGAAACTGTGATTAAAAATCTTCCAGCAAATGAAAGTTCAGGACCAGATGGCTTCACAGGCAAATTCGATCAAACATTTAGAGAAGACCTAATGCCCAGTCTTCTCAAACTCTTCAAAAAATTCCAGAGAAAAGATACTCCCAAACTAATTCTTTGAGGCCTAAATCACACTAATACCAAAACCAGACAAAGATATCATGAAAAAGAAAATTACAGGCCTATATCAGTGATGAATATAGACACAAAAATCCTCAACAAAATACTAGCAAACTGAACCCAACAACACATTAAAAGGATCATACACCATAAAATGATCAAGTGGGATTTACCCCAGGATGCAAGGATTCTTCAATATATGCAAGTCAATCAATGTGATAGACCATAGTAAAAAAAAATTGAAGAATATAAACCATATGATCATCTCAGTAGAAGCAGAAAAGCTTTTGACAAAATTCTACACTGATTTATGATAAAATCTCTCCAGAAAGTGGGCACAGAGGAAACCTACCTCAACATAATAAAGGTCATATGTGACAAACCCACAGCAAACTTCATCCTCAATGGTGAAAAACTGAAAACATTTCCTCTAAGATCAGGAACAAGACAAAGATGTCTACTCTTGCCACTATTATTCAACATAATTTTGGCAGTCCTAGCCATGGCTATCAGAGAAGAAACATAAATAAAAAGAATACAAATTGGAAAAGAAGAAGTAAAACTGGCACTCTTTGCAGATGACATGAAACTGTACATAGAAAATCCTAAACATGCCACCAGAAAACTACTAGAGCTAATCGATGAATTTGGTAAAGTTTCAGAATACAAAATCTATGCACAGATATCACTTGCATTCCTATACACTAACAACAGAAGATCAGAAAGAGAAAGTATGGAAACAATCCTATTCACCATTGCAACAAAAACAATAAAATACCAAAGAATAAACCTACCTAAAGAGGTAAAAAACCTGTACTCAGAAAACTATAAGACACTGATGAAAGAAATCAAAGATGACACAAACAGATGGAGAGATATACCATGTTCTTTGATTGGAAGAATGAATATTGTCAAAATGACTATACTACCCAATGCAATCTACAGATTCAATGCAATCCCTATCAAATTACCAATGGCTCTTTCTACAGAACTAGAACAAAAAATCTTAAAATTTGCATGGAGACTCAAAAGACCCCAAATAGCCAATCAATATTCAGAAAGAAAAACGGAGCCAGAGGAGTATGGCTTCCTGTCTTCAGACTATACTACAAAGCTACAGTAATGAATACAGTATGGTACTGGAACAAAACAGAAATATAGATCAGTGGAACAGGATAGAAAGCCTAGAGATAAACCCACACACCTATGATTATCTAATCTATGACAAAGGAGGCAAGAACAGACAGCCTCTTCAATAAGTGGTACTGGGAAAACTGGACAGCTACATGTAAAAGAATGAAATTAGAACACTCCCTACCACCATACATAAAAATAAAATCAAAATGGATTAAAGAAGTAAATGTAAGACCAGACACCATAAAACTCTTAGAGGAAAACATAGGAAGAACACTCTTTGACATAAATCACAGCAAGATCTTTCTTGACCACCTTCTAGTGTAATGAAAATGAAAGGAAAAATAAACAAATGGGACCTAATGAAACCTCAAAGCTTTTGCACAGCCAAGAAAACCATAAACAAGGCAAAAAGTCAACTCTCAGAATGGGAGAAAATATTTGCAAATTAAGCAATGGATAAGGGATTAATCTCCAAAATATATAAGCAGTTCATGCAGCTCAATACCTAAAAAACAAAAAATCCAATCAAAAAAATGGGCAGAAGACCTAAATAGGCATTTCTCCAAAGAAGACATACAGATGGCCAAGAGGCACATAAAAAGATGCTCAACATCACTAATTATTAGAAAAATGCAAATCAAAATTATAATGAGGTATCACCTCACACCAGTTAGAATGGCCACCATCAAATAATCTACAAACAATAAATGCTGGAGAGGGTGTGGACAAAAGGAACCCTCTTGCACTGTTGGTGGGAATGTAAATTGATATAGCCACTATGGAAAACACTATGGAGGTTCCTTAAAAAACTAAAAATAGAGCTACCATATGACCCAGAAATCCCACTCCTGGGCATATACCCTGAGAAAACCAATATTGAAAAAGACACATGCACCCCGATGTTCATTACTGCACTATTTACAATAGCCAGGTCATAGATGCAACTTAAATGCCCATAGACACATGAATGCATAAAGAAGATGTGGTACATATACACAATGGAATATTACTCAGCCATAAAAATGAACAAAATTGGGTTATTTTTAGAGATGTGGATGGACTTAGAGAGTGTCATACAGAGTAAAGTAAGTCAGAAAGAGAGAAACTAATATCATATATTAATGCATATATGTGGAATCTAGAAAAATGGTACAGATGGACCTGTTTGCAAGGCAGAAATAGAGACACAGACATAGGGAACATACATATGGACGCCAAGGGGGGAAAGAGGGGATTGGTTGAATTGGGAGGTTGGGATTGACATATATACACTAATATGTATAAAATACATAACTAATGAGAACCTGCTGTATAGCATAGGGAACTCTATTTAATGCTCTGTGGTGACCTAAATGGGAAGGAAATCCACAAAAGAGGAGATATATTTATACTTATAACTGATTCACTTTGCTGTACAGCAAAAACTAACACATCTTTGTAAAACCTCAATAAAAAAATTTAAAAACAGAATTATCTATATAAGCATACTGTTTAGAAATATGGAAATATATACCAGGTGTAAAAAACTAAAATAATGAAAAGGATCTACCTTTGAAAAGCAAGAATCAGGAATGAAAATGCTGGAACTGAAAAGCACTGTTTCTTTTATAGACTCTTCAACGATTTGACTTTTTATCATTATTTGTTCTTTTTTTTTTTTTTTTTTTTTTGTGGTACGTGGGCCTCTCACGGTTGTGACCTCTCCCGTTGCGGAGCACAGGCTCCAGACGCGCAGGGTCAGTGGCCATGGCTCATGGGCCCAGCCACTCTGTGGCATGTGGGATCTTCCCGGACCTGGGCAGGAGCCCGTGTCCCCTGCATCGGCAGGCAGACTCTCAACCACTGCGCAACCAGGGAAGCACTCATTATTTGTTCTTTAATTGGATAAATATTAAATCAAAAAGTGGAAAAATTGTATTAGGAAGCCATATATTCTAGAGTGTCCTGCTCTCCTAGTGCAAATAGAAAATGTTTTAGAAATTGAAATGAAGTATGGTCTTGACATAGAACTAATGTCAATATATTCATCCTCTGTTGTCTGTTAGGTTCTTGAATAAGATCACAAAATTATATTCAACTTTTAGTGCTTGATCTCTGTTTTAGAGTTTACTGAAAATAAGTTAAAACTTCACTTTGTGAATATGATTGTTTAATTATTTTATTATATTTTAAACAATAAAGTAAGATTTTACATAAGCTTATCAAGTTCTTCCTTTTCAATAGCATTCTTATCTATTTGCATTTCTCTGCCTCTCTCTGTCTTTCCGTTGCTCTCTCTCTCTCTCTCTCTCACACACACACACACACACACACACACAGAAACACACACACACACACACAAATATACATACACATGCACAAGCATACATTAACCACCCTGTATCTACTGGTTTGGATATTTATATATTATGGTATATATTACATTAACATCTAAAGTATTCTACCTTAAAGAGAACGTTGTTGTTCTTAGGGAATCAACCAGATGACACAATAGATCACACTGGTGATATTTATACTAATTTAAGGTCATATAAAAAGTGTAAATGTCCTTTGTTTTTAAAATACACTGAAATATTAAGGTGTAGGTATTTAGAAACCATGATAAAAAAGATTTTGAAATATTAAAAACCTGACTGTTGCCTTGTAACCACCTGCCCTATGATGCTCTGATGTGCAAGACTTTGTGTTCCTATTGCTTCTTTTCCCCAGGTCCTACTTTTAAAGAAGGCAACAAGGTTTTCCTGTGGTGCTATAATATCTGATTATCATTCAACATATATAACTAAGCAAACAGTTTAAAATGTTCATTTTTTTCAAATTTATATTTTCAGCTATTTATGCTTAGGTGATTAAGCCAATCTCTACCTCAAGTAAGAAAACAACAGCAACAATCTTCTAAAGTGCAGAATACTTTAGGAAAATTCTTGATTATCTTTCCACTATTCAGTTGAATTTTTATTTAAAGGATACAGCATTAGAAGTCTATGATTTATTCAAACACTTAAACATTTTAGTTAAATTGTGTTCTAAGTGTATAGCAATAGATAACACCAAGGAACTACCCAAAGAATTAAAGAGAAAAAAAAAAAAAGCCAGTCAGTAGTGGCTGATAGAAAACCATTCTTTTCAGGAGAAGTATAATATTATTCACACTACAAAGTGTTTATCACTGTTATCAAGACATCTTCAGGGAAGCTTTTCAAATATATTTTTAATACATATTTTTTAATAAAAACAAAAAATGATATATGTGGACTTGAAATCTCTTCTACACATATCTTTATGAGTAGGCATTTTAATGAGAGAAAGACCTTCATAATTATTTATAATTTATTGTTAATGAATATAAAATGAAACCTCTCTATGTTCCCAATCCAGTGACTTTGTACCATTTTCATCCTATCTTACCACTCTACAGTATCTCATCCTTCTGACCACATATTTTGCTGGAAATTATCTCCTCTGCTTATTTCCAGTCTACATTCTTCTACTTTATTCTATCTCTCTGATAATTCTTTTTATGGATATTCTTAAATTTTCTAACTTTTTACATATAAAATGACAACATATATTAAAATTATATCACAAGCTATTTTTTATACAATGCTAGTTTCATTGACTAGTATGTATGTTAATACAAAAAATTGAGCCAAATAGCAAAGTAAAATTGGAGAAAACATATTTAAGTCAACTTACATGAGATTCTCTATTGCAGGGCTTGTCAGAGACTTTGACATATTGAGTCATCAAAAATGCATTTCTAATAAAATAATAAGCTGAAAGAAGTTCAGTACATCTAAAATAATTAGTTACTGCATATATTCATCTTCTAAAATTAAAAATTTTAAACATATAGTAGTAAATGGTCAAAATGTACAAATTTTCCAAATAAAATAGAATATCTTAAAATATTCCATTGCTCTAGTAATCAACAAAATTATTATACTAGTACTATTAGAGGTTATATTTTGTCTGTCAGATGAGTAAAAAATAAGACAAAATCCATGGTATCCATATTTGGAGAGGAAAAAATACTTAGATACAGTTTTCATACAGTGCTTCAGAGAGTCTACATTGGTACCTCTCTTCAGGTGAGCAATTTTCAACATACATTAAACCTTAAAATGCACTCTATTTTGAGAAATTAATTTATCATTATTAAATTATCAAAGTTATATGGTAAAATTTAATTTTGAGGCTGTTTATAGAGAATTCTTAATAATAACAAAAATAAGTCTAATGTCTAAAAATAAGTACTTGGTTAAATAAAATATGGTGTTATATTACAGTGCAATGCAATATATTAGTTATAAGTTATTTGTAGAAGAAATGTTTATGATATTTGCAACATCAGAGAAGCATTTTAAAAAGCAAAAATATTGTTTTAATTTAACAATATTTATATGTACATGACCGTGCAGAGAACAAAATAATTGCATACATGGAATCATTAACAGTCATCTTCTCTGGGAAGAGGATTAACAAGTGGTTTGCACTTTCCTCTTTGTGATTATCTGTATACTTCAAACTCTCTGTAATGAACATGAATTAATTGGTAATCTGCTAAAATATATCCTTAGATATTTAACATTGTCATTCTCATGCTTCTCATATTATTTCCAAAGTGACATTTAAGAAGCATTTGAGTACCTTATATGTACCAAGCACTATAGTTATTACAGATGACAAAACAATGAATAAGACATAGTTTTTATATTTATGCATTGTTACTATATCTTTGTAGGTGCTAAGAGAAAACAATCACAGGTAGTATGGGAACACTGATGAGCAGGCCTTGGTGTAACACAGGAGCTCAGGAAAATATTTCTGCAGGAACCATATCTGAGTTAAAATTTGAAGGTTTAATCATAGTTCTCAGGGATACAGTATAGATAAATCATTCCAGTCTGAAAGAAAAGCATAAAGGCAGAAAAGAAGACATGCAACAGAGGGTATGTGTAGAAATATGGGAAGTGTCTTACTAAAAATTGAAAACAGAGAGGCAGTGACTGATGGTGAATAAGACTGGGGAGATACCTGAAGTCAGGGTAATAATGACTAACTTGACTTAGGCAAAAAATTTGAAATTTAGTCTGTTATGGAAAACAACATTTTAGAAGCAGAAGTTCTCATTCTAGCACTTTCTTAACATCTGTTACTTCTATTTATCCAGTCTTATTTTATAAGGAATAACTAAAGTTTTAATCTGCAACTTATATTTCTCTCCTGAGCTTTAGGTCTGTATTTTCCAACTAGATAGCTAAAATACTGGCCCCAAAGTCCATCAAACATGTAAATTTTATGAAAAAAATGCCAATAATTTTTGCTTAGCACCTCCTTCATGTAGATCTCCATCACATTTAATGGTGATTTTAGTCACCTTATCTTGAAATAAAATGTCTTAAATTCATCATGTCTCAAGGCCCTTTCACCTGTTCTACCCATTTTCTTATTTCTGACTCATGAAGTGGTGTCCTCCTCTGATTCCCCATCATTATCATCTATATCTTCACAAATTCTTTGTTTTTTATTGAAAAATAGTTGATTTACAATATTATATTAGTTTCAGATATAGAACATAGTGATTCAACATTTTTATAGATTATACTCTATTTACAATTATTTCAAACTAGTCGGTAGGGCTTCCCTGGTGGTGCAGTGGTTGAGAGTCCACCTGCCGATGCAGGGGACATGGGTTCGTGCCCCAGTCTGGGAGGATCCCACATGCTGTGGAGTGGCTGGGCCCATGAGGCATGGCCACTGGGCCTGCGCATCTGGAGTCTGTGCTCTGCAACAGGAGAGGCCTCAACGGTGAGAGGCGCACGTACCACACAAAAAGAACCAAAACAAAACATAATGGGTATAGTTTCCTGTGCTGTACAATATATCCTTGTTGCTTATTTGTTTTATACAAAGTAGTTTGTATCCCTTAATCCCATACCCCTATCTCAGCCTTCCCCTCTTCCCACTGGCAACCACTAGTTTGCTCTATATCTGTGTGTCTGTTCTGTTTTGTTACATACATTAATTTGTATTAATTTTTAAATTACACATAGAAGTGCTAACATAGAGTATTTGCCTTTCAGTGTCTGACTTATTTCCCTAAACATAATATTCTTTAGATCCATCCATGTTGCTACAAAAGGCAGAATTTCATTAATTTTTATGGCTAATATTCCACTGTACACATATATCACATCTTTTACCCAGTCATTTGTTGATGGGCACTTAAGTTGCTTACATATCTTGACTATTGTAAATACTGTTGCTGTGAATATTGGGGTGCATGATCCTGCAGTGAAATTGCTGGATCATATGGTAGTTCTATTTGTAGTTTTTTGAGGTCTCCATGTTTTCCATGGTGACTGCTTACAATCCCACCAACAGTGTACTAGGGTCCCTCTGTCTCCACATCCTCACTAGCATTTGTTATTTGTTATTTTGATGATAGCCACTTTGACAGGTATGAGGGGATATCTCATCGTGCTTTTGATTTGCATTTCTCTGATGATTAGCAATGTTGAGCATTTTTTCACATTCCTGTTGGCCAACTGTATATCACCTTTGGAAAAATGTCCATTCAGGTGTTCTACCCATTTTTAATTGGGTTCTTTGTTTTTATTTTGATATTGAGTTATAAGAGCTGTTTATAAATTTTGAATATTAACCAGTTATCAGTCATGTCGTTTGCAAATACTTTCTCCCACTCAGTAGTTTGTGTTTTCATTTGGTCAGTGGTTCCTTTGCTGTACAAAAGCTGATAAGTGTAATTAGGTCCTATTTGTTAACTTTTATTTTTACTTCTTTTGCCTTAGGAGACTGATCAAAAAAAAATACTGCTATGATTTATGTCAAAGAGTGAAAAAGAGTGTTCTGCCTATGTTCTCTGTAAGGAATTTTATGGTTTTAGGTCTTTCATTTAAGTCTTTAATCCATTTTGAGTTTATTTTTGTATATGGTGTGAGGAAGTGTTCTAATCTCAGTCATTTACATGTAGCTGTCCAATTTTCCTAGCACCACTTATTGAATATACTGTCTTTACTTCATTGTATATTCTTGCCTCTTTTGTCATAGATTAATTGACCAAAGATGCATGGACTTATTTCTGGTCACTGTATCCTATTCTATTGATCTATGTATCTGTTTTTGTTCCAGTACCATGCTGTTTTGATTATTGTAGCTTTGTAGTATAGTCTGAACACTGGGAGGGTGTTACCTTCAGCTTTCTTCTGTTTTCTTAATATTGCTCTGACAATTTGGGGTCTTTTGTGATTCAATATGAATTTTAGGGTTACTGTTCTAGTTCTGTGGAAAATGTCATTTTTTTTTGACAGGGATTGCATTAAATTTATAGATTTCTTTGAGTCATATGGACAGTTTAACAATATTAATTCTCCCAGACCAAGATCACAGAATATCTTTCCATTTCCTTGTATCATTTTCAAAATCCTTCATAAATGGTTCATAATTTTCAGGGTATAGGCCATTCACCTCTTTGGTTATGTTTATTCCTAGGTATTTTATTCTTTTTGCTGTGATTTTAAATTGAATTGTGTTCTTGCTTTCTCTTTCTGATAATTTGTTATTATTAGTCTCTAGAAAAAGAAAAGATTTCTGTATATTCATCTTGTATCCTGCAATTTTACTGAATTCATTTATAGTTCTAATAGATTTTTGGTGGTGGTTTCTGGTTATGTCTATACAGTATCATGTCATCTGCAAACAGTGACATTTTTCATTTCCAATCTGGATTTCTTTTCCTGATTGCTGTAGCTAAGAATTTGAATAATATGTTAAATAGAAATGTTAAGAGTGGACATCATTGTTTGTTTCTTATTTTAGAGGAAGAGCTTTCAGCTTTTCACTGTTGAGTATGATGTTAGCTGTGGGTTTGTCTTGAATGACCTTTATTATGTTGAGATATGTTCACTCTATACTGACTTTGATAAGAGTTTTTATCATGAATGGATGTTAAATTTTGTCAAATGCTTCTGTCACATCTATTAAGATCATGAGAGTTTTATTCTTTTCTTTTGCTAATGTGGTGCATCACATTGATTGGTTTGCACGTATTCAACCATCTTTGCATCCCAGGGAGAAATACCATTTAATCATGGTGTATGATCGTTTTTATATATTCTTGAATTCCATTTGCTAATATTGTGTTGAGGATTTTTGCATGCATACTTATCAGAGATATTGGCCTGTGATTTTCTTTTTATGTAGTGTCTTTGTCTGGTTTTGGTATCAGGGTAACAGTGATCTTGTAGAATGAATTTAGGAGTGTTTTATCCTCTTCAATTTTTTGGAATAATTTGAGAAGAATAGGTATTCTCTCTTCTTTATGTGCTTTGTAGAATTCATCTGTGAAGGCATTCAATCTTGGAATTTTGCTGCTGTTAGTTTTGTTATTACAAATTAAATTTCACTACTAGCAACCAGTCTTTTAATATTGCCCATTTCTTCCTGATTCAGCCTTGGCAGGTTGTATGTTTCTAGAAATTTGTCCATTTATTCTAAGTTGTCCAATTTTTTGGCATGTAGCCATTTGCAGTACTCTCATGATTTTCTGTACCTCTGTGGCATTTGTTGTTATTTCTCCTCTTTCATTTTTTTTTTTTTACTTTGTTTATTTGGTTCCTCACTCTTTTCATTGTGAGCCTGACTAAAGCTTATCGATTTTGTTTATCTTTCAAAGAACCAGCTCTGGGTTTCATTGATCTCTTCCATTGTTTTTTTAATTTTTTGGTCCCCATTTTATTTATTTTCTCTCTGATCTTTATTGTTTCTTTCCTTCTACTGTGTTTGAAATTTGTTCTTTTATTTAAATTTCTTTTAGATGAAAGTTTAGGTGTTTATTTTAGATTTTTCTTGTTTCTTGAAGTAGACCAGTATCACCATAAACTTCCCTCTTAGAACTGTTTTTTCTGCATCCCATAGTTTTTGGAAAATTGTTTGTCCATTTTCATTTGACTTGAGACATTTTCTGATTTTCTCTTTGATTTCTTCACTGACCTAATGGTTCTTTAGTAGCATGTTGTCTACTCTCCATGTTTCTTATTTTCCCTTTTTTCTTCCTGTAATTGATTTCTAGTTTCATACTATTATGATCAGAAAAAATGCTTTATATAATTTCCATTTTCTTAAATTTTTGAGACTTGTTTTGTGGCCTAGCACATGATCTATCCTAGAGAATGTCCCACGATAACTTGAAAAGAATGTGTATTCTACTGTTAGGGAATGTAATGTCCTATAGTTATCTATTAGGTCCAACTGGGCTGTTGTGTCATTTAAGAACACTGTTGTCTTATTGATTTTCTGCCTGGATGATCTGTCCATTTATGTTAGTGGGGTGTTAAAGTCCCTTATTATTATTGTATTGTTCGCAATTTCTCCCTTTATGTCTGTTAATATTTGCTTTATGTACTTTGGTGTTCCTGTATTGGGTGCATATTTATTAAAGAGTGTAATATACTCTTCTTGTATTGATCCCTTTATCATTGTATAGTGCCTTCTTTGACTTTTATTATAGACTTTGTTTTAAAGTCTATTATGTCTGATATAAGTTTTGCTATTCCCACTTTCTTGTCATTTCTTTTCATGAAATATATTTTTCCATCTTCTCACTTTCAGTCTGTGTGTATTTGGTTCTGTAACTTGTCTCTTATCAGCAGCACGTAGGTATATTTTTTTTATTATCCAACCAGCTCTCCTATGTCTTTTGATTAGAGCATTTAGTTCATTGACACTTAAAGTAATTATTGATAGATATATACTTATTGCCATTTTACTACATGTTTTCTAGTTGATTTTGTAGGTCTTCTCTGTTCTTTTCTTCTTCTTTTAGTTTCTTCCCTTGTAGTTTCATTACTTTTTTTAGTGGCATGTTTATGTTTCTTTCTCTCTTATTTTTGTGTATCTATTGTAGGTTTTTGATTTGTGGTTACCTTGGAGCTTATATATGTTGACCTATTACTATATTAATTTTTTCAACAGGTAGTCCTTTAATTTCAAACACAGTCTAAAATGTCTGCATGTTTACTCCTTTCCCCCATACTTTTTTTGGATGTCATATTTTACATTTTCATGTTTATCCTTTACTGATTATTGTATCTATAATTGATTTTATAATATTTTTTCTCTTCTAATCTTCATACTAGCTTATTTAAGTGGTTGATCCTCATGCTTTACTATATATCTGCCTTTACTAGTGGGATTTTTCCTTTCCTATAAATACTTAGCCTTTTCTTTTCCATTGAGAACAGACTATTTAATATTTCTTTTAGTATTTGTTTAGTATTGATGAAGTCTTTTATCAATGATGAAGTCTTTTTTGCTTGTCTCTCAATTCTAAATGAGAATCTTGCTGGATAGAGTATCCTAAGTTGCAGGTGTTTCTCTTTCATCACTTTAAATATATCATCCCACTTCCTTATGGTCTGCAATGTTTCTGCAGAAAAATCAGCTGATAGCCTTATAGGGGTTCACATGTATATGACTCTTTGTTTTTCTCTTGATGTCTTTAGAATTCTCCCTTTATCTTTAACTTTTACCATTTTAATTATGATGTATCTTGGGGGAGAAGTCTGTTTGGGTTCATCTTGTTTGTGTTTCCTGTAATTGGATATCTGTTTCCTTCTTCAACTTTGGGAAGTTGTCAGCCATAATTTCATCAAATACATTTTCAACCCCCATCTCTCTTCTTCTTCAGAGACCCCTAAAATATGAATGGTGGTATACAGGTTATCCCAAAGATCCCTTCAACTGTTTTCATTTTTTTAATTTCTGTTTTTCTTTTACTGTTCTGATTGGATGATTTCCATTATTCCAACTTCCAGATCACTTAGGCATTCTGTATCACCTATTCTGCTGCTCATTCCTTCTAGTGTATTTTTCATTTCAGTTATTGTATTTTTCAATTCTGTCTGGTTCTGTTTTATATTTTCTAGTTCCTTGTTAAAATTATCACTGTGTTCATCTATTTTTCATAATTCAGTTAGATGAACTCTTTATTTGGTAAATTGTTTATTTCTGTTTCATTAGTTGCTTTTTGAGGAATTTTCTCTTTCTCTTTTAATTGAGACAAATTACCCTGGCTTTTCATTTTGCTTATCCTTCTCTGTCCTATGAAATTAGATGAAGCAGGTACCTATTGTGGTCTTGGTGTGTCCTTATTTGGGCACTTGCCTCTACATGTGCCCACTGGCTTTGATTGGGAGCTGGATTTGATGTGAAAACAAGTCACATCTTTTCTCAGGTGTGCTATCAACTATCACCTTTCTAGGAAGTGGGGCTGGAGAAGGAGGGGTTGGAATTAGAGCCAGGTGTGAAGTAGAGCTCCCCTCTGCTCATTGGTCATCACTACCCTATCAGAAGTGAGGTCAGGTCCCAAGTACCTGGAGTTAAAGCCCTGAGAGTCAGATCTGAGCTGGCTCATTTCTCTTTAAGTGTGTACTCTTCTCCCTCCCGGCACCAGCACTCTTGCCCCAGAGAAGAGCAGTGCTCGAGCAAAAGGGGCAGGTTTGGGTATTTGGTGAGGATAGAGCATGGAGTGGGGTGCTCTGACCACTATTAGAGATCTAGTCTTCCTGCAATGGGCTACCTGTACAATTGTCAATAATGGCTGCCCTCTGTCTGCTCAGATACCACTTAGGGTTTCAGCCACCACTGTAGGTCAGAGCCAGGCATTTTCCTTGGTTGTGGCAGCCCTTGCTCCAGTGTGGAGCTATGAGGTGAGGTAAGTGTAGCTGGAGCTTTCACTTGGCTCAGGCTGGGATGCACAATGGTGCCATTACAGGAAATGAGTCAGCCAGGTATGCAGACTCAATCCACCCTTTCCACCCTGCTTCAAAAGGAAGCAAGCATTCATACACTGCTCATGGCAGAGTCCAGGCTTCCCACAACCTTCCTGTTGGTTCCACCAGGCCTCCAACCAGGTAAGAGGGCTTGTCTTCCCTTTTTTGGACCACAGGGCTTTGGTGTCCAATATGTGGCTCAAACAGTTCACTTCCCAGGGAGGATCTCCACCTTTGTAATCTTCCTTTTCTGAGTCCTCTCCTAGGGCCACAGTTCCTGAGCTGATTGCTTCTCTTTCTTTCCTACCCAATTCTGCTTGTAACTTTCTTACATCCTGTTTGTACAGGAGTCTTTCTGCCAGTCTCATTAGTTTCAGTGAAAATTATTCCACATAAAGATGTATTTTATATGTGTTTGTGGGAGGAGGAGGTGAGATCTGCATCCTCCTACCCCACCACCTTGATTCTCTAGGCTTCATCAATTTTTGCCCAGGTACCACAAATGACACCTTAACTGATCTCCACAATCTTGAATCTCTTCTTTATTTTATTATCCAGATCGAAGCTCCCTTATATCTATATTTCCAAGTCTGTTACTGTCTTCAAATTTCTCTCTATTCAGTTATATTATCATTATTATCTTTCTTCTTTTTTCTGTTTTCACTATAATACATTACCTTTACATTTCCTTATTAGTTTTTTTTCTATTATCATTAAAAACATCTGTGTCTTCTAGTACCATACTGAAAATGTAAAATATATCAGTAACACTTTTTTCTGGATTAACTACTGCAATCATGTTCATCATTATGTACACATTCATTCTCTTCCTGAAATGAGGTTGAATAATCGTTTTTCACATCTTTTGTTATAAGGTAATTTTTCATAAAGCACTTATTGAAGTTCAAGATTTATAAGAGCAAAGAACATGTATTTCCTATTCACCTTTGCTTTCTAAATGCAAAAGACAGTGCCTGGCACTTAGTAGATGCTAATCAAATATTTGTTGCATGGATGAAATATTTTATTTTTTTCTATCTTATCATCTTTAAATGAAGAGAAAAATCTCCAGCCTGAATTGGTTTTATCAAAGGGCAGCTCCTGTGGGTTGATCTTGGTACTATTTTTGTGTGGGCAACTTCTTATTCTGTACTACAGTGTAGGGTAATTTAGGTGGAAAATTTCTAACCAGCTCTACATGTTTCACAGGCTTTGACTAATGTTGAACTCAATCTACTCTTTTCTTAAACAGAAAATCTGAAAATGTAGAGCATATAAGAAAATAAAAATCCTATGTAATTTACCCCTCTAACAATGTGGCCAGTTTCCCTTGTGTACATTTGTTTTTGCAACTTTCAGGCTCAGGATAAAGGAAGAAAATTGCTGCTAGGAGTAAAGATGGAAGCAGGATAAAGAAATCCCATTTATCTAAAAATAAACAAACAAAAAAAACCCCAAAAAACGCAAGGACTGTAAGCTAAAAGAATGGATAGGCAATGATTTTGGTTGTGGTTAGGAAAAATAAAAGCTGGAAGAGGAAAAGTATAGTTGGTAAAGGGTTCAGTAATCATTCTAAATAGTTTCAGAAGGGAAAGTTTGACTCATTTTTATTAGCATAGCACACTTTAATCATGAATGTTTTATTTCAGTTTTATCAGTCCAGAATTTAGTGAAAGTTATTCTTAGATTCTGGCAGATTAATTTCATCATTCATTGATTCACTGAACACGTATTTATAGAATGCATGCAATCCACTATATGCATGCAAGCCATTGAATAAGGTGTCATGTTCCAATGGTGAAAAAGACAGTGATCATGGTGACACAAAAAATAAATGGACAAACCAAAGTGAGAAATGGAAGTACTTATTCAGAAGAGTGAAAAGTCAACAATTTCAGAGATAAAAGAAAGAGTGGAGGATCTATTATGCATTGGAAACTGCTCCTTCATAGATACAGCTGCTACTCTGTGAGAGGTGCCAGTTCAGTGGTGTGAGATTTTCTGGAGTTTGAGTGAAGTCAGAAATCAGGATTATTATAGGAAATTTCCTAACTTCAAAATATTGCCAGTGAATATGATTTAAAAAAAATAATAAATGCTATGCTAGCTAACATTGATTTAAGGTTTAAAAAAACTCATGGCCTTATTTTCACAAAGGTCTGCACCATTTGAAAAAGTACACAAGCATATAACTCCACAGTAAATCAGGATAAATGTCTTTAAATATAGAAACAGAATACAGTACCAAGTATACCTAATTAAAACAGAGTGGTATTGAATACCTCTTGAGAAGTTGACTGAGACTCAAAATGGAAAAAAAAAAAAGAAAAAGAGAAAGAAAAGAAAATAAAAAAAGAGTAAAACATGTAAAGGAATAGGAAGTCAGGTTTTTAGGAGGAGGTGAAAAGGGCTGGGGATGAGAAAGAGTTTACAGACTGGTAGATGAAGGAGAGAGTTTCATGAGATGAGGCTCAAGAATGGAATGGGGAGCAGACTTTAAATGACATTGTCAGCCTATTTGAAGCTGGGATTTATTCTATGTACAGTGGGAAGTCATTGGAAGGCTATAAACTGGGAAATGTCTTGTGTTGACTTTTCTTATTATTTGTGTAAATTCATGCTCTAACCTTTATCTATTCATTATAAACATTTTAAAGGGACAGTGGGAGGGGCTACATAAATACTTTATAGCCAGACACATTTTAAATTGAACCTTCAGAGAAGTTAAAGTAAGAATTTATTCTTCAGAGATAAATAAAATATCTAGAATTGAGAGTTGTGACTTTTCTTTTTGTGTTACCCAAAATGAGGCTTCAGTTTATTTCTCTGTCCTAACAATACGTGTGAAATTCTCTCTCCAAGTAATTTGTTGTCCTGAGGTTTTATTTTTTCCTCCACTTTTTTAAAGCCAATCAGAACTTCTAAGGAGAATGGATATTTCTGCACCTGGGCAGAAAGAAATTATATGAACATTTGGAGTTTTTCATGCACTTTTGTAATGTTGCCTTTGTGCATGATGAAGAAAATGCAACATTTTTTATGTTTAGTGGAAAATGATAACGTACCTTACGAAAAATGCTGTTTGTATGCGGGTATGTTCTCTTTACATTTCTGAAGATGTGATAGAGTTAAACTGAAATTGCCTAAAACTTGCTTAGATAAGATCTTTTGTAAGTATTAATAGCACACATCAGAATGAGAGGCACGATCAAATGAAAATTTATAGACAAGCAAAAAATGCCAGCAATACATATAGAAAGAGATGTGTGTAAGCCCATTATACTAAAGGTTACTTATACTCTGCTTTTGATTCTAAATCTACTCTAAGTTTCCATTACTTCACCTATTTAGATGAAATGTTCCAAATCTCAAGAAAATGCCTCTTTCTTTTAAATGTTAATATCTGGAATAGCATATTTCCTCTCTACTTAGTGCAATATATACAGGCAACTATCTAATTTGATTTTTGGATTCTCTATGTTTTCTATTAGCTTATACTTATGACTAGTTTTCTAATTTTAGATCGTGCCTCCTAATTTAACATTCTTTTTAAGTTTTATGTGTAATTTATTTGAGTCAGTTTTTAGTCCTCTTCTTCATATTCAAAGCTTTCAATATGTCACCAAAAACACAAGACGGCTTTATTTGCAAAAACTTTCAATGATACCTACACAGAAATATTTACACACCACAGTGAAAGAAATGTCTTGATTGAAGTGACAAATTGCAATCTTTGGTGACTCTTTCTAAGTGAAAGCACAGCTGTAAAGTATTATATTACTGTCAAGAGAGTTTAATATTTTTAACAATTCTCAAAAAGTTCTTGAAGATAAAATAAGATTTATGGTATGATAATTTGAAGATCATCGACCTCTGAAAACAAATTTGATGTTGTATCCCAACTACATATTTGTTTAAAATATGAGGGAGAAATATTAGAGGTACTTATTTTACCATATGATAAATATTTCAAATGAGATGATACAATCTTTGAAGAAAATTCATAGATCGACCAACCACACTGTTATTCTTCAATTCTGTATAGTCTTTCAAATTTAGAGAGCTTCAAGAATTACAAAGATATGATCTTTCCACTTTAATTACTCTGGGCTTAATGTCTACGGTGACTTTAAAAAAAAACCCAAAAACTTCTTAGGAAGCCCCTCAGGGAGTCCTCGATGGGGAGTGGCTTAGAGAGCCACTCACTCAATTTAAGATAGAGCAGTGTTTGGGTTTCCGTGTTTTGAAGTCAACTTTCTCACAGTACATACAAAATCAAACACTGCTCTAGAAGGTTTTTCAGCAATAGAGGAAATTTAGATGTCAAATACTCGTATATAAAAAAAAATAATTCTATTTCATGTTCTCTTTTTTTGTTTAAAGGAACATAGTATCCTTTATAGACAGCTTCACCAGTTAGAAATGTTATATTATAATTATTTTTTTTACCATCTTTATAGGAGTATAATTGCTTTACAATGGTGTGTTAGTTTCTGCTTTATAACAAAGTAAATCAGTAATACATATACATATGTCCCCATATCTCTTGTCTCTTGCATCTCCCTCCCTCCAACCCTCCTTATCCCACCCCTCTAGGTGGTCAAAAAGCACAGAGCTGATCTCCCTGTGCTATGCAGCTGCTTCCCACTAGCTATCTATTTTACGTTTGGTAGTGTACACATGTCTATGCCACTCTCTCACTTTGTCCCAGATCACCCTTCCCCCTCCCCGTATCTCAAGCCCATTCTCTAGTAGGTCTGTGTCTTTATTCCCGTCTTACCTCTATGTTCTTCATGACCATTTTTTTTTCTTTTAGATTCCATATATATATATGTCACTCTGTATGACATATATATATGTCACTCTGTATGACAGACTCTATGTCCATCCACCCCACTACAAATAACTCAATTTCTTTTCCTTTTATGGCTGAGTAATATTCCATTGTATATATGTGCCACATCTTCTTTATCCAATCATCTGTTGATGAACACTTAGGTTGCTTCCATCTCCTGGCTATTGTAAATAGGGCTGCAATGAACATTTTGGTACATGACTGTTTTTGAATTATGGTTTTCTCAGGGTATATGCCTAGTAGTGGGAATGTTGGGTCATATGGTAGTTCTATTTGTAGTTTTTGAAGGAACCTCCATACTGTTCTCCATAGTGGCTGTATCAATTTACATTCCCACCAGCAGTGCAAGAGTGTTCCCTTTTCTCCACACCCTCTCCAGCACTTATTGTTTCTAGATTTTTTTTTTTATGATGGCCATTCTGACCAGTGTGAGATGATATCTCATTGTAGTTTTGATTTGCATTTCTCTAATGATTCATGATGTTGAGCATTCTTTCATGTGTTTTTTGGCAATCTGTATATCTTCTTTGGAGAAATGTCTATTTAGGTCTTCTGCCCATTATTGGATTGGGTTGTTTGTTTTTTTGATATTGAGCTGCATGAACTGCTTGTAAATTTTGGAGATTAATCCTTTGTCAGTTGCTTCATTTGCAAATATTTTCTGTCATTCTGAGGGTTGTGTTTTCGTCCTGTTTATGGTTTCCTTTGTTGTGCAAAACCTTTTAAGTTTCCTTAGGTCCCATTGTTTATTTTTGTTTTCATTTCCATTTCTCTAGGATGTGAGTCAAAAAGGATCTTGTGGTGATTTATGTCATAGAGTTTTCTGCCTATGTTTTCCTCTAAGAGTTGCATATTGTCTGGCCTTACATTTAGGTCTCCAATCCATTTTGAGTTTATTTCTGTGTATGGTGTTAAGGAGTGTCCTAATTTCATTCTTTTATCTGTAGCTGTCCTGTTTTCCAAGCACCACTTATTGAATAGGCTGTTGTTTCTTCACTGTATATTCTTGCCTCTTTTATCAAAGATAAGGTTACCATTATGCATGGGTTTATCTCTGGGTTTTCTATCCTGTTTCATTGGTCTATATTTCTGTTTTTGTGTCAGTACCATACTGTCTTGATTACTGTAGCTTTGTATTATAGTCTGAAGTCAGGGAGCTTGATTTCCCCAACTCCGTTTTTCTTTCTCAAGATTGTTTTAGCTACTCGGGATCTTTGTGTTTCCATACAAATTGTGAAATTTTTTGCTATAGTTCAGTGAAAAACGCCAGTGATAGTGCCAGATTGTATTGAATCTGTAGATTGCTTTGGGTAATATGGTTATTTTCACAATGTTTATTCTTCCAATCCAAGAACATGGTATATCTCTCCATCTATTTGTATCATCTTTAATTTCTTTCATCAGTGTCATAATTTTCTGCATACAGGTCTTTTGTCTCCTTAGGTAGGTTTATTCCTAGATATTTTATTCTTTTTGTTGCAATGGTAAATGGCAGTGTTTTCTTAATTTCACTTTCAGATATTTGATCATTGGAATGCAAGAGATTTCTGTTCATTAATTTTGTATCCTGCTACTTTACCGAATTCATTGATTAACTCTAGTAGTTGTCTGGTAGCATGTTTAGAATTCTCTATGTATAGTATCATGTCATCTTCAAACAGTGACAGTTTTACTTCTTTTCTGATTTGGATTCTTTTTATTTCTTTTTCTTCTCTGATTTCTGTGATTAAAACTTCCCAAACTATGTTGAATAATAGTGGTGAGAGTGGGCAACCTTGTCTTTTTCCTGATCTTAGTGGAAATGGTTTTAGTTTTTCACCATTGAGGACGATGTTTGCTCTGGGTTCTTCATATATGGCCTTTATTAGGTTAAGGAAAGTTCCCTCTATGCCTACTTTCTGCAGGGTTTTTATCATACATGGGTGTTGAATTTTGTTGAAAGCTTTCTCTGCATCTCTTGAGATGATCATATGGTTTTTGTCCTTCAATTTGTTAATATGGTGTATCACATTGATTGATTTAGGTATATTGAAGAATCCCTGGATTCCTGGGATAAACCCCACTTGATCATGGTGTATGACGCTTTTAATGTGCTTTGGATTCTGTTTGCTAGTATTTTGTTGAGGATTTTTTCATCTGTGTTCATCAGTGGTATTGTCCTGTAGTTTTCTTTCTTTTTGACATCTTTGTCTGGTTTTGGTATCAGAGTGATTGTGGCCTTGTAGAATGCGTTTGGGAATGTTCCTCCCTCTGCTATATTTTGGAAAAGTTTGAGAAGGATAGTTTTAGCTCTTCTCTAAATGTTTGCTAGAATTCACCTGTGAATCCATCTGGTCGTGAGCTTTTTTTTGTTAGAAGAGTTTTAGTCAAAGTTTCAATTTTATTGCTTGTGATTGGTCTTCATATTTTCTATTTCCTCCCGCCTCAGTCTCGGAAGGTTGTGCATTTCTAAGAATTTGTTCATTTCTTCCATGTTGCCCTTTTTTTTTTTTTAGCATAGAGTTGCTTGTAGTAATCTCTCATGATCCTTTGTATTTCTGCAGTGCCAGTTGTTACTTCTCCTCTTTCATTTCTAATTCTATTGATTTGAGTCTTCTCCCTTTTTTTCTTGATGAGTCTGGCTAGTGGTTTATCAATTTTGTTTATCTTCTCAAAGAACCAGCTTTTAGTTTTGTTGATCTTTGCTATCATTACCCTCATTTCTTTTTCACTTACTTCTGATCTGATCTTTATGATTTCTTTCTTTCTGCTAACTTTGGAGTATTTTTGTTCTTCTTTCTCTAATTGTTTTAGGTGTAAGGTTAGGTTGTTTATTTGAGATGTTTTTTATTTCTTAAGGTAGGATTGTATTGCTATCAACTTCCTTCTTAGAACTGCTTTTGCTGCATCCCTGGGGTTTTGGGTCATTGTGTTTTCATTGTCATTTGTTTCTAGGTATTTTTTGATTTCCTCTTTGATTTCTTCAGTGATCTCTTGGTTATTAAATAGTGTATTATTTATTCTCCATGTGTTTGTATTTCTTACAGATATTTTCCTGTAATTGATATCTAGTCTCTCAGCATTGTGGTTGGAAAAGATACTTGATGCAATTTCAAGTTTCTTAAATTTACCAAGGCTTGATTTGTGACCCAAAATATGATCTATCCTGGAGAATGTTCCATGAACACTTGAGAAGAAAGTGTATTCTGTGTTTTTTGGATGGAACGTCCTATAAATATCAATTAAGTCCATCTTGTTTAATGTATCATTTAAAGTTTGTGTTTCCTTATTTATTTTCATTTGGATGATCTATCCATTGGTGAAAGTGGGGTGTTAAAGACCCCTACTATGATTGTGTTACTGTCGATTTCCTGTTTTATGGCTGTTAGTATTTGCCTTATATATTGAGGTGCTCCTATGTTGGGTGCATAAATATTTACAATTGTTATTTCTTCTTGGATGAATCCCTTGATCATTATGTGGTGTCCCTCTTTGTCTCTTATAATAGTCTTTATTTTAAAGTCTATTTTGTCTGATATGAGAATTGCTACTCCAGCTTTCTTTTGATTTCCATGTGCATGGAATATCTTCTTCCATCCCCTCACTTTCAGTCTGTATGTTTCCCTAGATCTGAAGTCTGTTTCTTGTAGACAGAACAAATATGGGTCTTGTTTTTGTATCCATTCATCCAGTCTATGTCTCTTTGTTGGAGCATCTAATCCATTTACATTTAAGGTAGTTGCCATTATGTATGTTCCTATTACCATTTTCTTAATTGTTTTGGATTTGTTATTGTAGGTCTTTTCCTTCTCTTGTGTTTCCTGCTTAGAGAAGTTCCGTTAGCATTTGTTATAAAACTAGTTTGGTGGTGCTGAATTCTCTTAGCTTTTGCTTGTCTGTAAAGGTTTAATTTCTCCATCAAATCTGAATGAGATCCTTGCTGGGTAGAGTAATCTTGGCTGTTGTTTGTTCTCCTTCAACATTTTAAATATGTCCTGCCAGTGCCTTCTGGTTTGCAGAGTTTCTGCTGAAAGATCAGCTGTTAACCTTATGGGGATTCCCTTGTGTGTTATTTGTTGTTTTTTCCTTGCTGCTTTTAATATTTTTCCTCTGTATTTAATTTTTGATTGGTTGATTAATATGTGTCTTGGTGTGTTTCTCCTTGGGTTTATCTCCTTGGATTTATCCTGTACTCTCTGTTTCCTGCATTTGATTAACTATTTCCTTTCCCATATTAGGGAAGTTTTCAACTCTAATCTCTTCAAATATTTTCTCAGTCCCTTCCTTTTTCTCTTCTTCTTCTGGAACCCCTATAATTCAAATGTTGGTGCATTTAGTATTGTCCCAGAGGTCTCTGAGACTGTCCTCAATTCTTTTCATTCTTTTTTCTTTATACTGCTCTGCAGTAGTTATTTCCACTATTTTATCTTCCAGTCACTTATCTGTTCTTCTGCCTCAGTTATTCTGCTATTGATCCCTTCTAGAGGATTTTTAATTTAGTTTATTGTGTTCCTCGTCACTGTTTGTTTGTTCTTTAGTTCTTCTAGGTTCTTGTTAAACATTACTTGTATTTTCTCCATTCTATTTCCAAGATTTTGGATCATCTTTACTATCATTATTCTGAATTCTTTTTCAGGTAGACTGCCTATTTACTCTTAATTTGTTAGGTCTGGTGGGTTTTTGTCTTCCTCCTTCATCTGCTCTTTGTTTCTCTGTCTTCTCATTTTGCTTAACTTACTGTGTTTCGGGTCTCCTTTTCACAGGTTGCAGGTTTATAGTTCCCATAGTTTTTGGCATCTGTCCCCAGTGGGTAAGATTGGTTCAGTGGGTTGTGTAAACTTCCTATTGGAGGCGACTAGTGCCTGTGTTCTGGTGTTGTGGCTGTATCTTATCTTTCTGGTGGGCAGGTCCACATCTGGTGGTGTGTTTTGGGGTGTCTATGGACTTATTATGATTTTAGGCAGCGTCTCTGCTAATGGGTGGGGTTCTGTTCCTGTCCTGCTAGTTGTTTGGCATAGGGTGTCCAGCACTGTAGCTTGCTGGTCATTGAGTGGAACTGGGTCTTGGCATTGAGAGGGAAATCTCTGCGAGATTTTCACCATTTGATATTATGTGGAGCTGGGAAGTCTCTTGTGGATCAGTGTCCTGAACTTGGCTCTCCCACCTCAGAGGCACAGCCCTGATGCCTGACTGGAGCACCGAGAGCCTGTCATCCACACAGCTCAGAATAAAAGGGGGAATAAAAAGAAAGAAATGTAGAATAAAATAAAATAAAATAAATTTATTATAATAAAAAATAATTTTTAAGTAATAAAGAAAAAGAGAGCAACCAAACCAAAAAACATTTTGACCAATGATAACAAGTGCCAAAAAGTATACTAAAAGAACAAACAACAGCAAAAATCAAACAAAAAAAAAAACCAGACAGAACCCTAGGGCAAATGGTAAACGCAAAGCTATACAGGCAAAATTACACACAGAAGCTTACCCATACACACTCACAAAAAGAGAAAAAGGGAAAAAAAAAAAAAATATATATATATATATATATATATATCATTGCTCCCAAAGTTCACCTCCTCAATTTGGTCTGATCCTTTGTCTATTCAGGTATTCCACAGATGCAGCGTACATCAAATTGATTGTGGAGATTTAATCCGCAGCTCCTGAGGCTGCGGATTAAACAAAGAAGAGAAATTTCCCTTTCTCTTCTTTGTTCACACAGCTCCTGGAATTCAGCTTTGGATTTGGACCCACCTCTACGTGTAGGTTGCCTGAGGGTGTCTTCTCTTCCCTCAGACAGGACGGGGTTAAAGAAGCAGCTGCTTCAGTGGCTCTGGCTCACTCAGGCCTGAGGGAGGGCAGGGTATGGAATGAGGGGCAAGCCTGTGGCAGAGGCCAGTGTGACCTTGCAACAGTCTGAGGCATGTCATGTGTTCTCCCAGGGAAGTTGTCCCTGGATCACTAGACCTGGCAGTGGTAGCCTGCACAGGCTTCCGGGAGGGGAGGTGTAGATAGTGACCTGTGCTTGCACACAGGCTTCTTGGCGGCTGCAGCAGCAGCGTTAGCATCTCATGCCCGTCTCTGGGGTCCATGCTGATAGCCGCGGCTCGCGCCCTTCTCTGGAGCTCCTTTAAGCAGCACTCTTAATCCCCTCTCCTCGTGCACCAGGAAACAAAGAGGCAAGAAAAAGTCTCTTGCCTCTTCTGCAGCTCCAGACGTTTTCCTGGACTCCCTCCTGACTAGCTGTGGCACACTAGCTCCTTCAGGCTGTGTTCACGCAGCCAACTCCCATCCTCTCCCTGGGATCCAACCTCCAAAGTCGGCGCCTCAGCTACCAGCCCCTACCCATCCCAATGGGTGAGCAGACAAGCCTCCCAGGCTGGTGAGTGCTGGTCGGCACCAAACTTCTGTGCAGGAATCTCTCTGCTTTGCCTTCCGCACCCCTGTTGGTCTGCTCTCCTCTGTGGCTCCGAAGCTTCCCCCCTCCGCCACCCGCAATCTCCGCCCACGAAGGGGTTTCCTAGTGTGTGGAAACTTTTCTTCCTTCACAGCTCCCTCCCACGTTTGCAAGTCCCATCCCTATTCTTTTTTCTCTGTTTTATCTTTTTCCTTTTTCCCTACCCAGGTATGTGGGGAGTTTCTTGCCTTTTGGGAGGTCTGAAGTCTTCTGCCAGCGTTCAGCTGGTGTTTTGTAGGAGTTGTTCCACATGTAGATGTATTTCTGATTTATCTGTGGGGAAGAAGGTGATCTCCACATCTTACTGTTCCACCATCTTGAAGCCCCCCCCATATTATAATTATTAAAATTTTATATTATAATTACATTTATATTGTAATTATAAAAAATTTAAATCATGACTCATACATGTATTAAGTGAACATATGTCAAACATTTTATTAAATTAATCTTTTAATGAGGAAAATAATAATGAGTTAAAATAAATTCTAGTGAAAATTTGATATTTGGAGGTTGATTTTATCTACTGGAAAATACTCATTCGTGGTGCTACAGGTGAAGACATTTGTATTACAATTGGTTTTATATAAATTAATTTCTATACCCACAGAGTTGTAAAATGGACTAGTCAATCAAAGTCAACCAAAGATCCACACCCCCATAGAATTAGAAAATACCTAGAGGATGCACTGGACAATCCTTTAAGTGGCATTGCAGTAAAAGATGCAATAATTTTTTGCCCATTTACAATTCTTTGCCATTTATTTTTTACAGGGAATAAAAGTGTATCTCCCCTCAAATTATGTAAAATAAATACCTAAACATATATTAGACTAATACCTTAATTTTTACAATTTTATATAATATATTGAAAGTTATAAACTTAAAATTCACAAAGTTAGTTACTTTTATGTTACTTATCCTTTTTTCTTATTATAAAGAAACAAAAAACCTATTATTTTCTGATTGTTTTTAGAGTTTTAGTTTATTTTTCTAACATTTATATTATGCCATTTTAGTTGATTTTCAAAAGGGATTAAAAAATACTTTTTTATAGCCATTGTATTTCTATAATTTACTATTCTCATTTGTGCTCCTAAAATGAACATTCCAGCAGAAAGAAGGCAAGCAAGGGGTAGAGAAGAGCCTGAGATGCAAAAGAAAGAAGAAGGAGGACAAGTCTGTAAAACCATTCTTCTTATAAAATATTCAATATTAAAATTTGGTGGTTTTTAATTAAAAATAATGGAGCCAAAAGGAATAATATGCATACATGATTAAACAATACAATAAGAATGACATTGTAGATATTTGCAAAATGAAGAATTTCATGGATTAAGACAATTTAAAGTAGGAAAAGCAAATTCAGAGGCCCATACAACAAAAATTCTTTCCAAGTAGAAACTATAGAATCGTTTATTCTAGGCCATCCTCTGATATATTTCTATCATTCAGCGAAATAATGACTAATCAAAGTAATACTGTAAAAATAAAATAGTGAAACTAAGATTTCTAACTATTTAGGTGGAAGATGGAAATCAAAGGAGAAATATTAGACACAATTTTCCAAGAAATAACCTGAATCTTTTAAATAAATGTTTGCTCATGTGAAATATATTAGTTCATCCTGCTATATAAAATGAAATCCTGAGGTCCTGAAATTTTATCCAACATGCACATGGTAACTGAGAATAGTTTACTATAGAATCAGGCTCTTCCTGTTTTTATAACAATATGAATTATTTTAATAGGATTACACAAAGAATTAATGTATTTACACTGTAAGATAATTTCTTTAAACAGGATTCTTCATGCTCCTGTAATTTGTAATTATGTACAATAGATTGTTTCCATATATTATAAAAGTGTTCATGTAAAAGAAATGTTTTTAAATTGGTTAACATTATAAAACTTAACTCCTTGAAAACTGGTGAAGTCCATTACATTTACTCAACAGATTATCATTACTCCTCCAAAAGAGGTTCATGCAATCTTTGTAAAGCATATATTAAAACACATACAATAAAAATATGACTGCATTTCTTCTAGGAAATTTTAAGGGATTAAAAATACAGTGTGATCCTCAAAGTACAGTGAAATTTTTTGAATACAGCAAAGAATTTCACCTTGCCATATAAATGAGAAAATCTGATGTTGCCAAGAAATATTTAGTGTATGGGCAGCTAACAACTCCCAGAAAGGAAGTTAATTTTCTGAAAGTTGTATAAACACACACACACACACACACACACACACACAAAATCTGTGCAGATTTTTAAAGCTAGTGTGGAAATTTAATCTATACTTTTAACATAATTCTATTTAGAATATGTTGAATGAGTCAATCAATTAACATATAAATTAATTTTTAAACCAAAATCTCCTAATAAGATTTAGTGCCCTGCAGGTGAGTGCTGTGATGGGGAAAAAGTTAGTTCTGATAACTAAATTTTTATTGTGGTACTTTTTTCATTATTGAGAAAAGTAGCAGCAGGTAAAAATATTGGTGATGTCATAATGGCCACTTGGTAGTAAATACATTGAATTACTACTTTTTATCTACACCCTGGTTTTACTTTCTCCAGGAGATTCATTCCCTTCTCCCCTCTGTCTTTTCTGCTTAAATAACATCAGTCAAATGGGGAAATTCATAGATATTCTTAAAATAAAGAGACTGTTTTGACTAACAATGGAGATGGTCACTCCAGTGTTACTCAGGATTAGGGAGAAGAGATCTAAAATATGGATATCATTACTGATGGAAAATAACACCTTTTTTCCTTCTAAATTTTTTGGTGATATGCTATTAGTGTTATCTTTTGGCTAGGAGATGTATCATGATTTGTGTCCATGGACATTTTCAGTAATGGAAATATAAAGTTAATTAGAAATAAGATTTACTACATTTGTTGATATTTTAGAACACATATTCAAAGATAACTGTCTCTAATAATCATTATAAAATTCATTTTAGATTTATTAAGAATAAAATCCTCCTTACAATTTTATGACCAAGGTTTTGCATAAACAGATATTTATTTCCCAGACACCCCATGGCGCTTTGAGAATGTATTATTCAGCATAGGCTGAGTTAGGCTGATGTAACAAAGAAACCCTAAATATCAGTGGTTTATTAGAATATACATTTATTTCTCACCATGCTATATGTTCTACAGGAGTTGTCAGGTGGGCTCAGTTCATTGCAGTCTTTCTGAGACCCAGGCCAATGGAGACTTGACCTTGACATATGTTTCTATGATCACTATAGCAGAGAGAAGGGCAGGTGGCTAATTGCACACTGGCTCTTCCCTGAAGAAGTTTACATGTTGTTTCTGCTCTCATTCCATGTTATTTTCAAGGGACAGGGAAGTACACTCCTGCCATGTTCCCAGAACAAACACCAGGAAATATGTGGCTTACAGCATCAGTGATTGCTTGTAGTAACAAGATGGGTCACAATTTGGATGAAAAAAATTGTGGGGACCAGTAATGAGAACTCTGCTCCCTCCCAATTTAATGAAGCTAAATTTTGAGTTCTCCAAAATTTATAATTTCCCTTAGAAGAAAATGGAAAAAATATATAATATATAATATTCTGAAATTCCAAATCCCACATTTCCACTTTAAATCTTTTCCCTTTCCTCTACTTCCTATGTCATATTTGCCAATGTGAGTGATTCCTTTTCCCAAACTTTCTTTTACCCAAAAGAACTGATGAATTAATTGTGTTAATTGTAAAACAACTGCAAAAGGGCTAAAATCTCTCTTAAGAGGCAATGAATTACAGTAATGACAAGTGTGGTTTTTGGGTTAGACTTCCTGAATTCTGTCCCCTGCCCTGCTACTTACTTTCAGTGTGAATTTGGACAGGTTGCTAGACCTTTCTATGCTTCAATATTTAATTCCATAAAATGAGTGAGAAGACTTCCTGCAAGTTTAAACATGTGAAGTATTTGACACAGTTCATAGTATGCCCTCCATTAATGTTAGCCTTGCTGGGCTATGAAACTTTTTTATTTAGGAAAAAATCAGACTTCTGTTTTTATCTGATACTTTTATTAGATTAAAATTGTTATAATCTGTTTCTAGATGTATTAATTTCAATATTTACCTAGCAACATAATGCATGTTTTCCCCAATTAACTCATTTAATGCTAAAAAGACATATTTTATAGTTCTTTTGTAAACTACACAAAATAATTTTATAAATTTAAAAGATAGACCCCTTTTATTATTTTATAGGGGCATGCATCCTCAATAATTGAATATGATATCTCAGCACTGAATTGAATGAATATTAATAAGAAAAAAGTATGTAAAATTAGCATATTTAATTAAGCTAGGTATCTTACAGGGAATATTTTTAATATAAAGGAGGAACTAACTTATTCCACTTTTTTAATAATTAACTGAAAGAATTCCAAAATTTGAAAGTATAATATTTTAGTTAAAACATGACTATAAATATTAAATATGAGAGGTAGATTAAAGGCTATGATAATTGACATTTTGTGACTTCTGACAGTTATAATATTTTAGAAAACTTGATTATTCAATCAACAGTACAACTTAATATTCATATATATATCAGATTTTCAGAAAGATTGCTTAAATTTGCCAAGACTTAAAATTGTATCGAGTATCAAAACACAAATCCAAGTACCTGCCCATTTATTGAGGATAAATAACACTTTAGTAGACAGTTGGGGTGTAAATTGTCCATAGAAAAAAAACCCACAGATGTTATTTATATATGAATGAATATTCATTTTATTGCATCATATCCAGCACAAGAAAAAAGGGCTTTCATACTTTCACTTGTGACCATAATTTATTTTGTGAACTACAAATATCTAATCTAAGTTTTCCGTGTTGAAAAGATTGAACACAGTTTAATAGTTACTTAATTTGAAAATCAAAATAAATTTTGAAACTCAAATATAGATTTAAATGCATTAAACTTGGAACATTTCTAAGAATGGGCCACATGTAGATATTTTTAAAATTGCAAATAGTTATATTCACAAAAGAAGGAAGACCTGTTAAGTAAAATTTTCAGTGGGAGAGATGCTGTTGCCTGGAAGATATCCTTCAGTGTGATGAAATTGGTTAATTTACAAACTAAATGACAATATAGTATATTCTTTCATAGAAATTGGCACTGTGAAACTCTCACAAAATTTTTGTCAGACACTTGCATGTGGAAATAAGTCTATTTAATTTAATTGATCTCTACTCACATTGATTTTCAATTATATATTATAATTCATTCCCTTGATCACTTATATCCAATATTATTTGTATATATAATTATTAAAACTGTTAGAAATAATGCTAAATTTTATTACAATACTTTAAGTAATATTAATCACATTAATTTAGAAAAAACACATTTATAATATACGTTGTTAAAGAGTAATTTTATACTTTGAAACTTGCAACAAGATAATTATGTTTCTATAGATGTGCTATAATTTATATCATTTGTACTATTTAGTTTTACTCCAGTTGTAATGTAATATCTTTAGTCAATTAAGAGTATAAGACCTACTCCTTGCTCGACGAAATGGATTCAACACCCCATATTAAACGCCTAAGAATATACCTGACTAGTAAGAATCTTAAAACCTATGGATTTATACGTCTCCGAAAGAGAATCAAGCGTGTATACAGTGGCATAAACGCAGCAGTGATAGGATTGGTAAGAGGGCAAAACCAAAAAACAAAAACACAAAAAACAAAAAGAGAGAAGAAACCAAACTACAATTTCTGAAAATGTTTTATTACCAGCAGAAAGGAAAATTATCTGTTTATAGGAAAAATTCATACTTATGTATCTTAACAACTTACTAATTTTTCAGGAAAATATGGTTTAGAGGACAAAACTGTCCCATACTCCATTTAATAACTTAAAATTATAGTAGTGTACTAAATATGTGTTGTACAAACACACGAGTGTAATGATATTGAGGAAAAAGATTATTATTTTTTGCTTTATTGTGGAGAATGATAAGAGTGTTTCAGTAGTTCAGATGAAGTGTTGTCTTTTTTTTTTTTTTTTTTTTTTTTTTTTGCGGTACGCAGGCCTCCCACCGCTGTGGCCTCTCCTGTTGCGGAGCACAGGCTCCGGACGCGCAGGCTCAGCGGCCATGGCTCACGGGCCCAGCCGCTCCGCGGCATGTGGGATCTTCCCGGACCGGGGCACGAACCCGCGTTCCCTGCAGTGGCAGGCGGACTCTCAACCGCTGCGCCACCAGGGAAGCCCGAAGTGTTGTCTTTTTTAAAGTCTTATAGACACCTTGCTCTATTCTATTCCTTATGGTTTATAAATTCTTTTCTGTAGGTTTAAAAAGTAATCTCTGTAATTTATAGTCTCTGAAAGACAGCTAGGATTTAAAATAATTGTCTTGAGATTTAAATGTGGATTTGCATTTCTAAAAAAAGAAATATAGAACCAAAAAGTGCAGTTTCTTTGTCTTTCTATTTCTACAGAGAACTGTAGCACAACAAAGTAGTTATAATTCTCTTAATAGTTATGAAAAACCTTTAGTTCATGGGCATGCCAATTTGATTTTGGCATTTCATTTGTTATTTTTCCTCCATGCTTTTAAAAAGGAAAGAGAAAATCCACAACTTACAATTTTTGAGATAGGAATTTTTGCAGAGGTGCTCTGGGAGCAGTAACTTATCATTGTTAAATCAAATATTACATAAAAGTTGAAATTTATCAGTGCAAAATTAGCTGGTTTTGTTACATGTTTATTTTGATTAATCATTATCTTTGTCCTTGATCATTCTATTCATGCTGGTTTCCAACTTTGGGAGCAAATTTGTAACCAAGGTGTATCTGTGCATGTAAAGATAGAAAATTGTTTTCCATTATAAACTAAAATGTAAATTAGAATGTAATTTTTTATCCTTTAGTAGCACTGCTCAGTATAACCTTCTGTGATGATGGAAATCCATGTGTCTATTAAGCACTTTGAAATATGGCTAGTGCAACCAAAGAACTGATTTTTAAATTTTATTTGATTTTAATTAATTTAAATTTTATATTTAAATAGCCACATGTGAAAAGTGCCTCAGACAATGTAGCTTTAGAGTGTTATTATTACTCTTGCTTTCATTCATTCCATCTAAAATTTTTTAAATGTTTTGATAGTTGATCTTCACATGAAATTATTATGGTCAGCAGTTTGCTCTATATTTAATTTTTACACAATTTAATTTACCATACAAGAATGGTAGAAAGGTATAAGCAAGGGATAATTTCTAAGTGAGATGTTTCAGTTTGATATTTTCTTGGTGTGTCCAGACTTTTGTAACAATTAGCCACAAGTGCCAGTCACCTGCTCTGTTTAAGGCATTTAGAGGTACTTGTTGTTTAGACCATTCACTATGATCTGGTCCAACTCCAGAGAGAAACAGTGTAGTGATCTCCTGCATAGGGAATTCTCTGGAGAATTCTGGACTAATCAGAAATTCCGGAGGACTGAAGTGTCATAATTTAATATTTAAAGTATGGAAAATCTATCCCAGGGGCAGGTAGGATGGCAGGTGTAAATTTTATGCACATTATTTAAACAATTTAAATAAAGGCAATCTTATAATCATGGCTGTTGGGCTGCACCTCACAGTCCTGCAATCCTTGCAACTGCCCAGCCATGAGACTGAAGAAAGAACCCAGAGTCAACGACAGAGACATCAGCAATTTATTGGACAGGGAATCTTACAAGTCAGAGGCAAATGTCCTGGAGTGACACCCCAATGTGTAAGGCCAGTGGCAGGCAGGACACAGCAGCAATCTTTGCAGGGAGGAGGAGGCCATCAGATAAAGGGGTCATAACATCAGAAGGGCTCCTTGGTTGCCAGGGGACAGCTGGAACATGTCCCTCCCCAGCTCTTTGGGTTAGCAACTACTGAGAGGGCCACTGTTTCCTGTTGATGACCCAGAGCTGGAACCGTTCTGGTCTGGTCTGAGGGCTAGAACAATCGTTAGTGGGTGTTGGGCCGATCACACAGGTATTTACTGATTAAATTTTCAGCTTAGGAGGGGGAAACAATAATGTGCATAAGGTAAGGGTGAGGCAGGGCCAGTTCAGGCTGGGGATGCACAGAGAGCAAGAGAGCATCAATATTATGGGGCTTGATCCTGCAATGACTATTGGTCCTATTTGTATTTGAACTTACTATAGAAGGAAATATGGCATATAAGAGTATGTGATGACCTTGGCATAGAGTGGTCCTTAGTATAGTTTTGAATTAAAATATAGATGTAGATACAGTGAAGAAGTAAGGTATAATTAAAGTATTGCAGTTCTCTAAATGCAGGAAAATAAAAAATCAGATTCTAGGGTATTAAGGGCGTTAAGGTCCATTAGAAATAAGAGTACAATTTAAAAGGTATATTGAATGGGGTAGGGCAAAACTGGAACAGAAATAAAAGACTGAGAAATCAAACTCATCTCACTTGCACTTTCTAAACAGGTGGGAAAATTACTCCCAGAGCAGCATTTCAGGGAAAGATTGAGCTAAAAACTTGATATTTTCATCCTCAAGTGGCTGCATGACACTTGAGGGTAACAGAATGAAATTCAATCACACTTTAGTGCAGAAATATTTTTAAAAAATCTTGTTAAGTGTTTTTGCTTTAAGTATAAATTTAGTATATATAAAAACAAGAAAATTAGGAAAAGCAGGTAGAATCATGTGGTTGAGGTGGCCATGTTTTAGAAACCAAGTCTAGCATAAATGCTTCAACTGTACAAAGTAGAATACGATATTTCATAGTACAATCAGGCCAAGGTTAATTATTACATTTAAGGTTAATTTTTTAGTTAATTGAACATTTTTAAAAGGATAAATAGAAAATTAATTTGTATTTATGCAATGGTTTAATGTTAAGCTAGATTTCCTCCCCACTCCACAGTTAATCTGGAGTCATTTTGCGTGACAATATGCCAAATGATGAATTGGTTATCCTCATATAGTACTTCATGAAAATGGCCCTGAGGTACACATGGTACAGTGTTTCACCAACTATTTCTGGATTCACTCCTGTAACAAAGATCAAAAATGGGAAATCAACACAAAAATTATTCTGCCTGACCTGACAGGTGCTCATTTTGGAATTCAGAATTTGATTTTGTTACACAAAGAGAAAAGCAGAGTTTGAATAAGGATTATAATAATAATTTAAAAGAAAGTGGGAGGACTAGAAATGCAATGAGTTTATTATAAAATTTCTGGAAGATTGGTTCTACATTAAAACCAAAAAAAAATTCAAATGTATCATTCAGAGCAATATAAATCACAGTAGGGTGGTTTGATTTTATTTAGAAACTTAGACTGCATATTTCTTATAAATTCCCGAAAAACTCTTAATATATTGTTTTTAAAATTGAAAATTCTTGGACTGTTCAACATAGAAATTATCCTGGAAAGTCAAATCTCTGACTACATAATTTTTGCTACTGTAAAGCATGTATTATCTTTCTCATTTTATTATAAAAATGAAGAGTAAATGTAAACAAACTACATTTTCCAAGAACTGTCATATTTTCTTTGTTTCAAATAGAGAAAAGAAACATTTTATTTAATAGTTATTCCATTTTGCATGCTTTTCAGAGATTAGAATAAATTTTGGGAAAAAAGAGAGGATCTTGAAGAATCTGGCACAATATCAACTCTGCTGTAGATAAATTCACATTATTCTGGTGTGTGTCATTCTGAAACTTTTATAGATTCACATATTCACAAAATAAAAGTCAATCCAGTCTGAGTATTGCCCAATTTGTCTGTTCAAAAGAGCAAATTTTTTTTATCATTCAGTGATTTCTCTAAAACATCATTAATAAGTATTAAAATAAAATTGCAACTGCTAAAAGTAATTTTACCTAGTAGAAATTTTCCAGGTAAGAAAGGTGTGTATCATATATCATTTCATATTAACCTATTTAGTTGCTGATACAAAATTTAAACCGTATGCTTTCAAAAAAAACCAAAACCTTGTACTCTATCCTATTAGTAATTCAATGAGTTGATACATTGATTTCAACTCACACACACACACACAGTGGTCCCTTTAGTAAATAATGCTGTACCACTAATTAGCAGATACCTAAAGGCAAATAATATTCCCTTGTTATTAGGAAAGACTAAGAATATATTGAAACTTCTAATGTATAATATTATACATTATATTTTGTGGCATCTGCAGATAGAGATATTTTGTTTTTCAAACTCTTCAGGAAAGTCATAGAAATGACTAAAATTCCTGTTAAGGAAATATGGAAATTAAATATACAGTTATTATACATCATTTTATATATGGGACTTGAACACCAACAGATTTTGGTATCTGCGGGGGAACAAATCCCCCCTGGATACTGAGGAATGACTATGTGTCAAATTGGCAACTGATATATAATTCATTGCGTGTATAAAAATCTACTATAGCATTGTATATTCTATCTAACGTGTGTCCTTTTGAAGTTGTAATGCTCATGGGGTTCATGCTTCTTCTGACTGCAGCAGCATTTTGGTAAAGGAGGAGGTGATTAAGGAATCAAGATGTTGAGATCAGAACACCAAGAGAACATGAGAGAGAATTCTTGGAGAGTATGAGTGAGTGTGAGGCTTTAGGGATGGTGTGATCCTAGTCGTTAGGTGAGAGGTGGGTAATGTCTAAGAGTCAGAAGTGAGAATATTGTAAAACACCCTTAAATGTTTATTTAGGTTAAATTTTGTATATTCCTCTTTGGCCTGGGATTCTTTAAAAGCAGTTCCAATCTGCTTTTAACTCTTTAAAAAAAATGATCATCATAAAGAGTGCTCTCATTATCATCTTGTCAAGGTGCTAACGTCTCCACAGGTAATAGGATCTTCTGGAGCTAAAACTTTGTCAAGGTGTGTTTGAATGTTGAGATCAAATAGAGGGAGTTTTTAAATACATTATGTTTCTATATCCTGAAATTTTCTTGTGTTTAGAGTAACAACTCCTGTATATAGATAGCCTTACGATTTTAGAATCTTCAAACAATGAATGTGTATGCCTTATTCCTACAACAGCCCAATGTGGATGTTTTGGGTCAGCTGGTTGTCCTGTGACAGGGTTCAAAGCATGGGCTCTTTCTGTTTTTTTGGTTTTGCCATCCACTGTGATCTTGGAATCTTCTGCTCCACCCAGCTGACAAGGCAGAAGGCAGTGGAGAAGGACATCTACTTCTTAGAAAATTGAACCTGGCAGGAACACATCACTCCCATTCATGTTCCATTAAGAATTAGTTATATGGTCCTATCTGGATGAAAGGGAGACTAGGATGCTTTGCTCTAGTTTTATGGAGTTCCCAACAACAAATGCCTGCCATGAAAATGTCAGCAATTTTTTGAGGGCATTTCTCCATATCTAGCAGAGTGCCATTTGTTGCTTCTACATTAATGAGATTTTTACAGGTAAATTCATTGCAAACATTTAACTTCAGCTGTTTTAATACACTGTCATGAAATCAGTACCAGGGTCCTGAGAAAAGCACTTGGTTTTCTTCTTAGCTTCAAACCTGACTAGTTTTGAGCATATTACACCAAATCACAGTCTCTGGTGGGAGGTCCATGGTGGGAGCTCCCAAGTTTCAGATATGTTATGTTAACTCTTTTCTGCACACCCACCAAAATAGTTAATACGTTTTATCTCATCAAAACCCCACAAGGATCCTCTTCAATTGAGATAATTTTTGTAAAGAAAGGAACTTTTAGGTAAAGGGAAATGATGCATTTTGAGTCCCAAGTATGTATCACAGTCTTCACTAGATACTTTAAATATAGTAACTCAAGGAAGTAAGAATTTTGCCTATGGCCACAAGACTAATAACTGGGGAACAAAAACTGAAAACCAGGATTGAATAAGTTTGGACTACACCTTTGTGCCTTTCCCCAAATGCTTAGAGAAGGACATATATCTACATTGTCCAGTATAATAGCCAGTGGACACCTGTGATTATTAAATACTTGAAGTGTGGCTAGACCCAATGGAGATGCTATACAAGTGTGTATACACACCAGATTTTGAAAACTTAACGTGGAAAAAAGAATTTAATATATCCCATTAATAATTTTTAATAATTAAAAATAATTATTTTTATTATAATATATATACTTGGACATATTTTGTCTACATTGGTTTAGATAAACTTATATTATTAAATTGATTTTATCTGTTCTTACTTTTTTAATGTGGCTAGTATAAAATTTAAGATTATGTAAGTGACTCACATTATAATTCTTTTGGACTGCACCAGTCTATACATATAGGACCTATCAGGCTAGAATCATGTGTTTGATCCTTACGGCCTAACCATTGACAATTACAAAGGCTATGCCTTGCAGACCTCATGGCGGAGCTGCTGTCCTCACACCAGACTTGATGCACAGCCAATGCATTACAGTCTTTTGTGAGAGTTGTATTCAAGGATTCCCACCCAGTGCCAGCCATGTTCGAATACATATCTGTATTAGTCTAGGCACCTCCATATGGAGATCTATTTTTGGGGAACAGGGGAGAGGACCCTGCTGAAGTACTTTTCAAGCCTTTGCACCTAGACGTTTTTATCTGGGGGCTCTGACTATATTGACTCACTACTTTCCTACTCCTAACCCTTCCCCTGCCCGGAGTTTTCTGGTCCATAAATGTCCAGAGCCTTTTATTCAGAGTTCCTCAACACCAAGACACTTTCCCTTGTCTTCCCAGGACATCACCTGATCCTCACTGACGCCAATCTTCGGGGAAGGGAGAAGTTGGCAAGCATTCTATTATTTTTTGACCACTCGCTTATATTATTTCAGTTAGTGAATAAAAGCTTGAACATTACTTATTGTCCTAACTGACAACCTAAACACCTGGTAGCTCTGACTGACCTCAATAAATATTAAGTCCACTTCATTGTGAAGACTATAGTTTTATATGAAAAAAATATTGAAATCAGAAGACTTGGGTTGAAACACCCTTCTTCTAGGCTTTCATATCACTATTCTGAATATAAATATCTAGATCATTTCACACTGTTCTATGTCTTGATTTCCTGCCCTTTCTCCAACATTAAAGCCAGTTAAAGATGGCAGCTATACCTGATTTGATTTTCTGTCCCAACACATAGCATATGCCTTTTACATAGGAGAGTCTCAACTGTTTGTCAATTAAATGAAGAAATGCACTCGTCTAAATTAATACACATAGTAAGTGGTAGATAAATGTTTCAAATGCTGGTTTTCTGATATCAGGTTCAGGGCTTTTGCTGCTGTGATGGTCACCTATATTTTGGAGTTGTGGAATGTGAAGGGTTAGGAAAGAACAGATAGGGATGTGTAATTCCAGGTCATAGAATTTTTCAATACCTATATACATTTTCTATTGCTTCTGGCTTAAAAATATGAATTTATTATCTTATATTCTATAGGTCGGTCTAACATGAGTCTTGGTAGGCTAAAGTCAAGGTGTTAGTAGAGCTGAGTTTCTTTCTGGAAGCTCTATGTGAAAACCTGTCTTTTCCAGTTTCTAGAGGCTGCTCATATTCCTTGGCTCATGACAACCTTCCTTCCTCTTGCAAGCCAATATCATTTCATCTCTCTGACCTTTCTTTTGTAGTCACATTGCCTTCTCTCTAATACATCTGGGAAGGATGTCCACTTTTAAAGACCCATGTGATTATATTGGGTCCACCCTTATGACCTAGTGTCATCTTTCTTCCTCAAGGTCCTTAGCCTTATTCCCATCTGAAAAATCTCTTCTTCCATGTAATGTGATATATTCACAGCTTTAGCAAATTAAGTTGTGCACACATTTGGGGGAATATTATTCTGCCTACCACAATATTTAAATCAGTAGCTCTCAAAATAAGTTTTTTAATGTCTAAATGAATATTTGTCAAAATGTGGTATCTAGACCAGCAGTGTTCATGTCACCTGGGAACCTACTGAATCAGGAATTCTGGAGGTGGGGCCTAGCAAACTATGTGGTCACAAGCTTCCAAGTGTTTCTAATGTATGATAAAGTTTGAGAACATTCTAAACCATTCTTTTTTTTTTTTTTTTTTTTTGGTAGTACACGGGCCTCTCACTGTTGTGGCCTCTCCCGTTGTGGAGCACAGGCTCCAGACTCGCAGGCTCAGCGGCCATGGCTCATGGACCTAGCCGCTCCGCGGCATGTGGGATCTTCCCGGACCAGGGCACGAACCCGTATCCCCTGCATCAGCAGGCGGACTCTCAACCACTGCGCCACTAGGAAAGCCCTAAACCATTCTTATACTTAGTAAGCTTCCAGGAGGTAGCTATATCTGAGTTTGAGGTAATTTAGTATTCTTCAATAGGAAGCACTACAGCTGGATAGCAATCCTAGGAATCAGAGAAGGTGAACGTGTAAGTGCTTATAAAGGCTGAATGTCTGAGTATCCCTGTTATCACTAATTTTCAGAGACAGTTGGAAATAAATGAAAAAGTTATCATCTCAAGTTGCAGCTCATAGAATTATTGAAGTAAGCTTTCAAGGAGGAGGGAGATAAAAATAAGATATTCCATAAATTGCATTTTAAATACATTTCAGAAGAAAATGATTTCCTGAAGCTGGTGACATCTAATATTATGAATTATAGTAGTTTGAAGAAGTCACTTCTCTTTTTAATCCATTTCTATTTTCCATTTAATTATTAATTATTTAATCCATTTCTATGACCAATCACTTAATTGTTTATTAACATCCACACTAAGACTATCATTGAGTAGGTGTTATATGGTGGATAGAAGGACGTATATGGCACAGTTACAGCCCTTGAAAACCCAAAAATATTGAGTGGGAGATATGATTAATACTTTAAAAAGCATTTAAAGACAATATTCTGTCACATAAAAATATTTCAGACAAATTGTTCACTTAGTAATGCAATTGAAGTTGTTATCACAACCTGAGCAGACCTCACAAATATTTCCAGAATTCAATAATACCTTTGTGAGTTTTTTGGCTGGATATGTACTTTATTTGATAAGGTAAATGCTTCAGTGAATTCAGCTGGTGTGAAAGATCCACCCCAACCCTTACTCAATTGCCATCTGTACTTTTTATTCTACTTTTATGATATTATGTTCAGTTTTACACATCTACATTTCCATAGGAAAATGACAGCTGGAAGCTGGCCTGGCACTATCAGCTTGGTCTTGGAGTTAGCTGGTGGTCCAGCCCTAACTGCTAGGCTGTCACATTCTCCTGTTGAATGTAATTTCATAGAGCTCTAATATCAGACAAGGCAACTCTGTGACTGTGATGGATCAATACAAAACACAGAAGAGACTCATAAGCACATTTCAACAGAGAGAAAAGCAACAATTATATCCAAACCATAAAATTGTTCATCCATCTTTCTCTACTTTATAGCTAATATAAGTGGTATCATTTAGTTATAAAATCTAGATTATTTTCATTTAAGAAAAGGCAAGTAGTTTTACTTTGAATAAATTTAAAATTTCTCTAATTACCTATTCCCTATTCTATTGTATCTTTTTTATATAAAAATCTAAAATATCTCAGTGAATGGGTACTAGTTATTTGGAGTTGAAACACACCTACTGATAAAATGCCAGAGTCCTCAAACAATCCATGCATAGTCACTATTTTGTGCATCAGACCAGTGGGAAACAGCTCCTTAATCAATAGGAGGGACAGTCAGGTCAAAGTCCATAGACCTTTTTTCAACTCAATTGAAGTATGGTGGCTGGAACTGATTGTTAGACTCAACACAATTTCTAACACACAGCATAGTTTGTTACCTTGCCAAAGTATAGTACAGACCTATAGATTTAGCTTAAAAACATATTTACTTATTTCTTTAACAATCATATAATAAACTATTGAAAATACAATGCCATTTGATTTCCTTTTTCCCTTTAAATATTGTTTTCCCTATCATCTATCTATCTATCTCTCATGTATCCCTGTCTATATTCTATCGTCTACCTCCTTATAATGTTTGTTATGTACACACACACGTGTTTAGAGTCAATTTATTAGTTTTATCTATTTTGTCTTTTGATATTTTGGGGAAATTTCCCAATTTAGTTTCCAAGACAATTTAATCATCTGATGTAACACAAACACAAACGACATTTAAAACTTATAAGATTTCAAATTTGGATCACTTATTATGCTTTATGATTTTTCCTTACTTAATTGAATAAAACAGAGGTAACGAATGTTTACATCCTTTTACATCTTTTTAAAATGTTTACAACATTTTATTTATATAAGATTGTTTCCCTTGTTAAACTTAAATACAACTATCTATCTACCTACATGCATATATGCCTTTATATGTACACACACATATGCATGTATGTATTTATACACCTATGCATAACATTTAATTTACAGTTCCTATGTATCTTTCCATTAGCATAAATCATGCCTTTATTTGTTCAGTCTCATTTTGGTGATGTTGATGAAATTCTTAGACAAATGAATATTAGTTCTTTCTTATCAGTAATGTTTATTATTTTGACTATCTAGTTTTTCTCTGTTACAGAACAGTATACTTACCTTGGGAAGAATATTCTCAATCCTGTGCCAATAATGTTTTCCAGGAATGGGCTATTTATTTTATTACCTTGCTTATACTCTCCAGTGATAAAAGTGCAAATGTATTATTCTAATATATGCTGAGGGCCGTAGTAATGACCAAAATTGAGAAAACTAATCAGGGAGAATTAAGCCCACATACAGAGAGAAATAAAAACAAGCAGTGGAGACAAAGGTCTGGACTATGGTGTAAATTACAGTTCTCAATATGCTTAAGGTTACGTTGTATACTTGTCCTTCCTATGGTTCAGTTACAGGAAGCAATATATTTTCCTCTATCCTTAAGCTATGTTGAGCTGGCTTTCTGTCACAATTATTTTGTGGAGAATTGATTTGCATTTCAAAGTCATCTATAATATTAAGGACACTCTACTATGCGAAAAGTACTTTTCTAAGAATAACAACACATAATTCTTTTAATGTTAAGTTCACCATCCTATCTTTGTGTGTGTGTTTTTGCATGAATATGTTCAAACATACTTATTTTTAATAGTACGTAATAGTCAGGAGCACATGAAAAAGGAAACAAGGCAGAATAAATTTAGGGCTAAAAATAGACTTGACAAAAAAGCTATGGGGGTTGTGCTTATACTCAACAAAAACACAGGAAGTCTGCTCACTATACTGGGTAGCAGGGAAGAATCAAGTGGTCAGAATGTTCTGACCATCAGAGGTCTTTGGCATTGCTTAGCTGATTATGGTACCCCAAGAATTGAAATACATGGGTGGGCTGCTTAAATCTTACTTGATTTGTATAACCTGGAAGTCTCTAGATCTGATGACAGGGATCTGACTTGAATCACCACAATAATGAGTTACAGTCCCACAAATAATTCCAGGCTAGAGCTAGTTCACAACCCAAGAATACCTTGAGTTAAGGGAATGATAGTATAGCTTGAGGAAGGATCCTACTATATAAACAGATGCTGTATGCTATATATCTCCCCAGCCTTCTACAAAGAGACATATGACCATTTACTAGGGTGACTATGCACTGGAGAAAGAGAAATAATCAGGCATTTTATATACTGCTGGATACATTGCTTTGAACTGACAATTACGGATGACCCAAAATGCTACTGTGGTCCACAGTCTTACTAGGGATTATGGAGTTATGTTAGGAATGGAGTTTTGGCTTGAGCCCTTCTCCCAGTGGTCCCCGTAGACCATGAGTCCTCTGTGATTGTATCCCCAGTCCAAAATGATTAATAGGATAGACATATTTAGTACCTTGCAGAATGTCCACATGTATTCCCTAACTTATGAACTGAGAAATGTGATGCTAGTGTAAGCCAAACGGAGCCACCAGAACTTCCACTCAGCTACAAAAGTATTGAAACAAAATATGCACCACGTTACTGGAGGGATTGCAGAGATTAGTGCCACCATTAAAAACCTGAAAGATGTAAGGATAATGATTACTTACCGCATACTCATACAATTTTCAGATGAATTTTAGATACCAACAGTGGATTATTATAAACTTAATTGGGTCTTTCTTTTAATTAAAGTTACTGTTTCAATGTGATTGTACTGCTGGAAGAAGTCAACCCGTGTGCTGGGATCTGGTAAGTGTCATTAATCTGGCCAGTGTTTTTGTTTTTGTTTTTTTCTCTATACTCAGTTAAAGATCCTCAGCAGCCATTTTCATACAGCTGTTAGGGCCAGCAATACATCTTCTTTGCTCTCCTTTGGGGCTAGCTCAACTCTCCAACCTTGATTGCCTCTCTATTCTACAGGACATTGTACTTCTCCATTACACTGATTATAACATGATCTTTTAACTTAGTAGCAGAAAGTACCAAATATTCTAGAATCCCTTGTAAGACACATGTATTCCAGATAGTGTGAAATAAATTCTACAAATGTTTAGGGGTCTGTCAACTAGGTTAAGTTTCTTGGGGTCCAGCTGTTCAAGACATGGAGATATATTTCTTCAATGGACACATTTTTGCATCTGATATCTTGTAGTGCTAGAAAAAGAGACCAAGCTTAGTCAGCCTTTTGAATATTGAAGGCAACAAATACCCGCTATGGGTGAGCATCTCTGACCCATGTACCAAGGAACCCTAAAAGTTGGCAGTTTTTAACGGGACTTAGAAAAATATAAATTCCTGCAACAGGTACAGTGTTCCATAAAAAACAAAAACAAAACAAAACAAAAAAACTCTTCTGCCACTTGGGCCACATGGCCCAGAGGATCCAATTTTTCTTGAAATATATTTGACCAAATAGGATTGCTATTTGAACTCTTGGGCTGCTCCTTAAAAATTTGTAGTAATGTGATCCCTTACCCAGATGATAATAATTCTCTTTTTGAGCAACAGCTTTTTAACTTTCTTCAGGGCCCTAGGAGAGACAGAACGTTTGACCATACAGCATAAAATTACCATTTGAACTGAGCTATGTATCATGACTTGGGTATTCTGTGACCTTTCAAACCTTAAAAGTGTATGTGTTCAGCAATACTCCATCATCAAACAGAACTACTATATACAAGATTGAGCTTGGGAAGGTCCTAAAGTCGTAAGTAGGTTGCCTGGCCTATGGCCTAGATGTCCATGGCCTGTCCTCCTATTTTGTTGTCTCTTTCCTTTCAGTTTACACCTGTGACCTCAGTGGAGTTCAGTTGAATATTGGGGGATAATTCTCCATGGCTCTCTTACATTTCCACATGTCTTCTGAGCAAAGGAACTGACTGGCTTTGTCCACCTTATCTTTTGAAGGATGTCTGTAGAGCACAGAGCCTTGGAAGATTAAGATAGCACCTCCCTCTGGAGTAAATGGCAAGCTTCATTACAATCCAGTATAGTAAAGATAATGTCCAGGCAAAAAACAGAACAACCTGACCAGTATAAAAGCTTGGGTTTCCTAAACTTGGGTTTTTTTCTACTGTAATACAAGCTATAGTATGTGCAGGCAATATCTAACCCCCTTTGAATCACTCTGTGGGAATTCGGTCTCAGGGAACTAGCACAAATCCTGACACTTTGACTGCTGCTATCTTTGTGACTAGTAACTCTTTTATCTTTGACCCAGTACACTCATCTTTCTCTCTAGTATCCATCAAACTGTGGCAGACTAACTTGTTAGCTTGCAAACAGTGTAAAATTTCAGATTCTTCATAGGTACTGAGAGTTTGGGCAATGAGAATGAAGTGCTGACAAAGGCATGGCTTTCTAGAAGAGAAAGGATGATGGTTTGAGCTGACAAAAGGAATATAAAAATTTGCATTTGGAGCTGTTAGCAAATGTCCTTATCCAAGTGGTGAGTGAGTGGGAGTGCTGGTAAGGGTCCCCCACTTCTCTACTTGCTAATGAATGTTTAAAGGATGAACAGTGAGAAAAAGGATTGAAAAAAGCTGCCCAAATGGTGCTTTGATCATTGCTCACTCTCCTTCAGGCAGGAGGAAGGAGGTATGTTCTTATGACAACAGGGAAACAAGTTCTGCAGTCCCAGATGACGGACAAGGTGGCTAGAGCTATTGGGTCAAGAAGTCCCCAAGAGTAAATTATATGGTGTTGGGAATGAAGATGTAGAAAATTGGGTGGACAGAAAACATTAGAAGTTTGTTTGGTTGAGCTGTGTAGACAGCTTCTCAAAACAAAAATTAAATACAATGTCTTATTTACAGGCATGAAGTGTCTCTTGCTCGACACCCCATCCTTTCTACCCACTCTACCCTGACGTCTACTACTTTGAGGAGAAAGATGCTTAAGGGTGACGTAAAAGTTTACAGTTAGAATGCTTTCAGTTATACTAGCTATTATACTATCATCCTACGTGGAATCAGGCTTTTGCTTTTGTCTTTATCTGGAAGTTAGGTATGGATAACTGTGTATGTATTTGTTCTGTGTCAATATAGCTCAACTGGAAAAGACTTTCCTTCTTCAAATGTGGCTTGTCTAGGGTTGGTTACAAGAGAAAGCTATATAATAGTTGGAAGGTGAAAAATAAGCAGCTGCCATTTTTATGCTGGGGAGTCAGAGTAAGTTCAGGCACTGTTGCAACTCATGCATGCTGTCATCAATCAACTGGCTCACATTGTTGGTACGTGGTAGTAGTTCCTTCAGCTTCCTTTAGGTCATTATTTTCTGTTGCTCTCACTACTGGATTAGATGAAATAATACCATTTTCTCCTGCAGATCACTCAGATCATTGAAGTTGGAAGCTTAGATATGGTGAGACTAATGGGTTTCAATTTGCCTTTGTGAGTTTGTGCTTCTCTTCATGGATTCCAGTTTGTCCTCGGTCTTCTCTACCTCCCATTCATCTTCCTTCCTAACTGTCTGTGCTACTGATGCAGATGCTACCCTGTGCTGTACCAGACTCCAAGTCAACAAAATTGCATGAGCTGTTTATTTAGTTACCACAATTGTCTAAGGTCAAATTCAAATAATATTCTCCTTATTTGAAATCACTTCTAGTGACCTGCTTCTCTAATCAAATCCTGACTGATACAAAGGAAGAGAAAAAAGTCATACTCTTAGTAGATGCATTTTATCATTTGATAAATATAAGAAAAACATCTTAGTAAACTACAAATGGTAAAAGACTATCTTAATTAGTTAAAGAGTACAGTTGACCCTTTAACAACATGAGGGTTATGGGTGCCAACCCTTTGCACAATTGAAAATCTGATTATAACTTACAGTTGGTCCTCCATATCCACAGTTCTGCTTCCAAGGACTCAACCAACCTCAAATCAAGTAGTACTGTAGTGTTTGCTTTTGAAAAAAAATCAGTGTATAAGTGAACCCTCATAGTTTGAACCCATGTTGTTTAAGAGTCAACCATATTTTTAAACTACCTCCACTAAACATCACACATAACAGTGAAAGATTGAAAGTGTTCAATCTTGAGATCAGGAATAAAAGAAGTGTGTTTACTCTTATCACTTCTATTTATCATATTATTAGAAATATTACTTGTATAATAAGGCAAGATAATATCAATTATAAGAATTGAAGAAAGAGAAATGAAACACTGCCTATTTGGAGATGACTTAATGTGTATATAGAAAACCCAAGATAATCTAGAAATAAACTGTTACAGTTAAAAAGTTAAATTTTACAGAGAACTGTATGCCAGGCCAACATAAAATCTTTTTATAAGTTGACAATGAAAATTACAAAGTGATTGATAGCATTTTAGTAGTTGCAAAAAGTTTCAGTTACCTAGTAATGAAACTAATGAAAATGGACTTCCCTGGTGGTGCAGTGGTTAAGAATCCACCTGCCAATGCAGGGGACACAGGTTCGAGCCCTGGTCCACACATGCCATGGAGTAACTAAGTCCATGTGCCACAGCTACTGAGCCTGCACTCTAGAGCTTGTGAGCCACAACTACTGAGCCCACATGCCACAGCTGCTGAAGCCCATGCACCTAGAGCCTGTTCTCTGCAACAAAGAGAAGGCACAGCAATGAGAAGCCTGTGCACTGCAATGAAGAGTAGCCCCCACTCGACGCAACTAGAGAAAGCCCGCTCGACGCATCTAGAGAAAGCCTGAACACAGCAATGAAGACACAATCAGCCAAAAACAAAGCAAAACAAACAAACAAAAAAACTAATGAAAAATTTGCAAAACCTCTATATTAAAATGAACACAGAATTTTATGGTATTTATGTATGAGAGCTTATTAGACTAATTGAGTTGCCATAACAAAATACCACAGACTAGGTAGCTTAAACAACAGATATTTATTTTCTGACACTTATAGAGGCCAGAGTCCAAGATCAAGGTGCCAAGTTTGGTTTCTGGTGAAGTCTCTCTTCCTGGCTTCTACATGCCCACCTTCTTGCTGTGTCCACAAGTGGCCTTTTTTCTGTGTTTGCACTGAGGCAGAGAGAAAAGGAGATCTCTGGTGTCTCTTTCTTTTCTTCTAGGATACTAACCCCATGAAATTGGAGCCCCACTCTTATGGCCTTATTTAACCTTAATTACCTCCCTTAAAAGGCCTATCTCCAAATACGATCACTTTGGGGATTAAGGCTTTAACATATAAATTTGGGGGGATGCAATTCATTCCATAACAGAGACTGTTCATTCCTACATTACTTATGGTACCCCCAAACAGAAGACAGCTTAAATAACCACCAACGGTAAAATGGATAATTATATGTATTGTGTTTTCTTCTTAGAGGGACCATGGGATACTATATAGCAATAAATAAGAAAGAAATTTTGTTACACATGACATGAATATTACAAGCCTACTGTTGAGTTAAAGAAGCCAGATATTAAATAGTGCACACTATGATTCCATTTGCATAATGTTTATAAACAGACAAAAATAATCTATCATGATAGAAGTCAGGTTACCAATCACCTTTGTGAGATATACAGCAACTAAAGGAGAATGTGAATACTGGGTTTTGGAAATATTCTACTTCTTCATCTGTGCTGTGATTACACAGGTGTGTTCACTTGATAAAGGTTCATTCAGTTGTGCACTCATGATTTTAGGGCTTTTCTGATACTCACATTAAAATGTATTTCAGTAAAAAGTTATTTTAAAATGAACAGTAAAAATTAAGGAAGTATCATTCTCTTGGGAGCAACAAGTTCTACTGTCATTGAAATTCCGGTTTTGAGTGAGCCAACTTATTAATAAAGTAAAATCTCTACATGAAAGCTTAAATATTAAGAATTCATCAATTAAAAATGAATAAAACCAAACAACAACAGCAACTTTAGCTGTGTCTTCCTCTACTCTTCCATTCTAGATGCTTCCCAATACATTTCCCTTACATATGTATTTTCTTGCCTTGTTTACAACCCTTTTACAAAAAAATGTTCACTGTCTCCAAACTTTACTACTACATTCTGTTCATCAAGAGATGCTTAACTTTCCTACATCATTTCTTCTTTTAAAAATTTCGTATTATTTAAAATGTTCTTTCTCTCCATCTGAGTTTTTACAAAGTGTACCTAGTCTTCAAAACTCTGACATAAGGCTCCTTTCTCCCTAAAGCCTTCTCATATCATCTTAGTCAGAAAACAACATTCACAGCTCTCTGTGACACTTATTGGATTTTGTCTGATAGCACAAGTCTTGTAAACATGCCTAATACTGTTAACCATAAGCTATATAAAAATTATCATAGTAATGTTTGGAACAAAGAAAATAGCAAGAGTTATTCAAATAAGTCAGCTAAATTTTGAATACAAATTAACTTACTTAAAATTGGCGTAAAACAATCCCTCAGGGCATGAAAAATATAAATTTTAATTGAGGGTTTCCATGTTTTTTAGTTTTTAAAAACACGACAGCGTCTTATGAATGATCTAGTAGACTCTAGATCTCTAAGGAGGATTCTTTAAAGGATAAAAATGTAGAAGTGAGAAAATACTGAATATAACTTGGCCAGATAGATGCACACTTAATTCTGGGGGCTTTCTCTGTTTCTGTCCAGTGCTCATATTAGGTAGTCTGAATTTTCTGCTTTGTGTATATATATGTCCGAAATGATTAAGTCAAATTTGCCTCTTTAGTCTTTTAAAGCATATGTCAAATTTATTTAATCAGAAATATCTATAGTAAAAGATAGATTTAGTGAGGTTTATGTAATGCTACATTAATATTAAAAATTATCTAGTTCTACAGATTGGTTGTGTTTATATATGAAAATCAATTTTTTCAAATAGTATAGTTACACCAAATGAGTAAAACAATGTTTGTGTGTTTTATCCTTACTAAGTAAGGAGAAATAGGATATTTCCTCACTTCTAAATATGTGAGACTCAAATACCTTTTTTAAAGTATTTCAGAAATTTCTGGAGAAAGTGCCATTGCACAATATTTAATAAATATTTTCAACTAATAAGAAAATTTTAAAAACTCTTTAGTACTTTGTGCTCTAGGGTCCTTATTGTGATGAGTGTTGAGTATTCTAGAAAGTAGTACACTGTGTCAGTGTATCTAAATGAGGCTCCCAAATGATTTTCATAGTTTCATTAATCTATGTAATATTTCTAGGGGCATTTTCTCACAAATGAAGTATTTATTTTTTAAGGTATTTGGAGTAGAAGAAAAGCTTGTCTTTTTCTCATTTGTAATTTCTCATAAAATTTACAATGTTTGAAAATTTCTTGCACTTGTTGTAATACAGAGCTGCCTACGAACTAAGTTTTCCTCTCTATTGCCCGTAACAGTAATATAATACTTATATTTATATATATATATATAAAATTTTTAATAGCTTTTTATTGGAGTATAATTGCTTCACAATACTGTGCTAGTTTCTGTTGTACAACAAAGCAAATCAGTCATATGCTTACACATGTCCCCATATCCCCTCCCTCTTGAGCCTCCCTCCCCTCCTCCCTATCCCACCCTCTAGGTCATAGCAAAGCACCAAGCTGATCTCCCTGTGCTATGCTTCTACTTCCCACCAGCCAACTCTTTTACATTCGGTAGTGTATATATGTCGATGTTACTCTTACTTCACCCCAGCTTCGCCCTCCCACCCCATGTCATCAAGTCCATTCTCTATGTCTACCTCTTTATTCCTGCCCTACAGCTAGGTTCATCAGAATCATTTTTTTTTTATATTCCATATATATGGGTTAACATACAGTATTTGTTTTTCTCTTTCTGACTTACTTCACTCTGTATGACAGACTCTAGGTCCACCCACCTCACTACAAATAACTCAATTTTGTTTCTTTTTATGGCTGAGTAATATTCCATTGTATATATGTGTCACATCATCTTTATCCATTCATATGAAAGATGTATATTTTTTGGTTTAATAAATTTAGATTCTTCATAACTAACTGGATGGCTGTCTGGTAGTTGAGTCATTAGTTACCTGTGCTCATTTTATGTGTCTTGTTTAATAATACTGACTTCTCTGTGCATATGGAGTTATGTGTACAACCATATGTAAAACAAAGCAATCAAAAACTCAGAATAATTTAATCCAAGTTATGCAGACGTACAGACATCAAATCTTCTTTAATGTTAGATAAAGCTTCTGAGAGAAATGGCAGTGGAAGCACAACTAAAGAAAACTTCATTTAAACTCCAATTAGAGAATGACAATTTGACAAGCTTTGCACAATATTCACAAAATAAAATATAGCTTGAACAAAAGAGATAAGAAAGGCAGGATGTTCTCCATAGATTTCCCTCATGAACATACTTTAAGTTATGATAAATAAGTGGAAGACATTTTACATGGCTCCCTGGACTGCAACTTGAAGGATTTACAAATTCATCATTCACCTAGATGAATCCTCTTTCAAAATGTTGTATCTTCCAAACCAATTTTTACCACAGGGAATTTAACATGGTTTTCCTTCTGCTTTGAATTCTCTCTTCCCGCCTTTTCATGTAGTCAGCTCCTACTCACTCACCTTTTACTTCTTGTTTTAATTATTATTTTGTCTGTAAAGGCTTCATTAACTCAGTGATTTGGTAATGTTCCTAATTTATGTTCTATCATAATTCCATGTTTCTTTTCTTTATAGCACTGTTCACTTGCTATGTCTTTATATTTATATGAGGCATTGGATATTCTATTTCACAAAAAGCTTAGAGTGACTATCTACTTTTATTTATCCAGGTCTTGTCATACTATCCAACACATTGTAGCTTCTTAATAATTATGTGTTGAATAAATTATAAAATAAATAAAGGAAGAAGGAACCCAACAGTTTAAATAACTGAGTCATTAAAAAAGTCAAACATTTCACCAATGAAAAGAAGATGGGAAAAGTCATTTCAGATATAGAGAAGATTTTATGTGAAGGCATAGAAATCAAAACATTTTGACACAAACACAGTTAATGCAATATAGCTAGAGTGCCAATGTTAAGATTTAGGGGTTGAAAAGTTTACAAGATTCCTTAAAAGAACATTGATGACTCTCAAACAGGGGAATGATAAGATCATACAAGGAGTCAGAAGGCTCACTCTGGCTATAAATAAATGAATTGAAACATGGTATGTCTAGATATAGAGAACTCATTTATTTATCTATTAGAATAGTCCAAGAGAGTAAATTGGGGCTGGATTTAAAGAAATTTCTACTGATCTGTGTTTGGGGTTTGTAGCTCTTAGGATGGTTTTCTATTCAGTACAAGTTGAATTTTACCTTCAGGTCTTCTCCATTTACGTATCATAGGAGACAGAAATACTCATACTCTTTAGAAAAAAATCACATAAATAGACCAAGTAATTCTGTACAGATAATTATAAACTCAATTTTGAGTTTCATATTTGTATGAAAAACTTTTAATAGTATCCTAACTGACACAAAAGGAAAGCAATCAAATTATCTTTCAACTGAAGCAAATAAACTGGAAATGAAGGCTACACCCCAGAATCTTGTTCTATGTAGCACATAAAAATGGTATTTAAGAGGAAATTAAATTGAAATATATTCAGTATCATGTTAATTGATATAGAAAATGTCCATTCAAGTTGCTCATAACAGTTAGAGATGAGCAAATGATTCAAGGTAATTTAGGCCATGATGATACTGATCACTCACTTTTTTTTCACTCCAATTCACTTTACACTGTGTCCTTGGGAATGTAGTAAAATAATAAAAAAGTAACTTAAAACATACTTAATCAAGTCTTTATTTTAGGTGTTCTGGGTTTCTTTTGACCTTAAGATATTGATTTTAACACACTATTGTACACTTAATTTCTTTGTGTTTTTCCTTGGTGAAAATCATAGCATGTAATGAAAAGTAAAATAAATTAAAAAAAGGTATACATTATATAGATACTGGTTGTATATTAAATCTGAAATATAGGCATCAAGGTTTGTCTGAATGCTAACATATCAATTTAGTTCAATATTTCTTATTAAAAGTCCAACATACTATTCAATGTACTGACAAAAATAGACAAAACAACAAGAACATGAAATGTCTGAAAACAAGGGGCTTTTGCCAAGTTAAAGAGAAAAACAATAATAATTAAATGCCTTACTTTTCAGTAAAGTTACAGCAGCTGACTCATGATGGCAGCATGTAAAATGAATGAGAAAAATAAATTTGTTGTTGAAAGTTTGGCATTGTTTGCTACTGCAGCACAGCTAACTAATATACCCAGTGAGAGGTTGTATAGGAAGTAGAGGTGTATTTCAGTTAGAGGAAAAAGCAAATATTAAAACTTGGAGATATGAGACCATTTAACATCTGAAGAACTAAACAGCAATTAGGATAGATACAAAATAGTACAAGAGGTGTTTAGGATTATGGAGAATTTGCCTGAAGTAGTAAGATTCAAAGTGCTTAACTATTTTATAAAGTGTTTAAAGTAAGGAACATAGTACAAAATTTTCAAAGTAAGTAAATAAAATAGCCAGATTTATATATTAAAATGCTAGTTAAAGAATTTCTTAAAAGGGGTCCAGGCTTGATTCTAGAAAGATATTACAATAAGCTAGATGAGAGATAATGGACCCAAAGCGGAGAAGTAACAGTCAAAATAGAGAAAAATTTGTAGATTCAAGAGAGTTTAACATTTAGAAACAACATGACTTGGTATTTGAGTTGAAATGAATGAGAGAAAGAAAATCACAGGTGACTCCCAGATTTTTATTAGGTAAACGTTTCCACCTAATAAAAAATGGGGAGAAATATGAAGACAACGTTGAGGACAGGAGAGTAAAGCTGATGAGTTCAGTTTTGAATGGATTAGTTGTGTACCATATTTACATCCATAGTGAGATGTTTTATATATGTGTGTGTGTCCATATATATATATATATATATATATATATATATATATATATATAATCACGTGTACACCATTACAGTTCAACATCTATATACAGTACAGAGTGATCACCACAAGCCTGCATCCATCACTGCACTGTTGACTCCTTCGCCTATTTTGTACACCTCCATCCCAAACCCTTTCCTCTCTGGTAACCACTCATCTGTTCTGCCTATGAGTTTGTTCATTGTTTTTTATTTATTTATTTATTTATTTAGATTCCACATATGAGTAAAATTACACAGTATTTGTTTTTCTTAACCTGATTTACTTGACTTAGCATAATACCCTCAAGATCCATCCATATTGCCTCTAATGGCAGGATTTAATTCATTTTTATGACTGAATAATAGTCCATTGTATACATAAAACACATATTCTTTATCCATTCGTTTATTGATGGCCAACTCAGATTTTTTTCCATATCTTGACTATTGTAAATAATGCTTCAGTAAACATAGGGATACATATATTTTCAGATTAGTGTTTTCATGTTCTTCAAATAAATATTCAAAAGTCAGAATAGCTGAGTCTTATGGTAGTTCTAGTCCTAATGTTTTGAGGAATTTCCATACAGTTTTCTGTAGTGGCTGCACCAATTTACATTTCAGCAACATTGTACTAGGGTTCCTTTTCCTTTTCCTTCACCTTCTCATTAACACTTGCTATTTTTTGTCTTTTTGATTATAGCCATTCTGACATGTGTGAGCTGGTTTGGAATTGCATTTCCCTGATCATTAGTGATGCTGAACATCTTTTCATATGCCTGTTGGCCATCTTTATGTCTTCTTTGGAAAAATATGTATTAAAGTTCTCTGCCCATTTTAAAAGTGGGTTGTTTGTTTTTTTGTTGTTGAGTTGTATGAATTCTTTATATATTTTGAATAGCAACCCCTATCAGATATATGATTTGTAAATATCTTCTCATTGTCATTTGGATGATGGTTTTCTTTGCTGTGCAAAAGCTTTTAAGTTTGATGTAGTTACATTTGTTAATTTTTGCTTTTGTTTCCCTTGTCTTTGGAGTCAGATCCACAAAACGTCACTAAGACACATGTCAATGAGGTTACCCCCATCTTTTCTTATAGGAACTTTATGGTTTCATGTATTACATGTAAGGTTTTAATCCATTTTGAGATAATTATTGTGTATGGTGTGAGATAGAGGTCTAGTTTCATTCCTTTCAATGTGACTCTCCAGTTTTCCCAGCACCATTTATTGAAGAGACTGTGCCTTCTTCATTGTATGTTCTTTGCTCCCTTTTCCTAGATTAATTGTCCATATATGTGTGGTTTTATTTCTGGGCTCTCTACTCTGTTCCATTGATCTGTGTGTCTTTTTTTGGGCCAGTATGATGCTGTTTTGATTACTATAGTTTTGTAGTATACTTTGAAATCAGAACGTGTAATACCTCCAGCTTCATTCTTCTTTTCCAAGACTGTTTTGGCTATTAGAGTCTTTTGTGGTTCTATGAAATTTTAGATTTGTTCTAGTTCTGTGAAAAATGTCATTGGAAATTTGATAGGTATTGCATTGAGTCTGTAGATTGCTTTGGGTAGTATGAACATTTTAACAATATTAATTCTTCCAATTCATGAGCATGAAATATCTTTCGATTTTTTGTTTCTTTTATCAGTGTCTTATAGTTTTCAGTGTATAGATCTTTCACCTACTTGGTTAAATTTATTCCTAGATATTTTATTCTTTTTGATGCAGTTGGAATTGGATTTTCTTATTTTTTCTTTCTGTATGATAGTATGTATGATATACTATGATATACTATGATATAATGTATGATAGTACATTATTAATGTGTAGAAATGGCACAAATTTCTGTATATTGATTTTGTATTCTGTGACTTCACTGAATTTATTTATTAGTTTTAATAGTTTTTGGTAGAGTCTTTAGGGTTTTCTCTATATAGTATCATGTCTTTTGCGAATAGTGACAGCTTTACTTCTTTCTTTCCAATTTGGATTTCTTTTATTTCTTTTTCTTGCCTAATTGCTGTGGCTAGGACTTACAATATTATGTTAAATAAAAGTGGTGAAAGTGAGCATCCTTTTTCTTGTTCCTGATCTTAAAAGAAAAGTTTTTAGCTTTTTGCTACTTAGTATGGTGTTAGCCATTGGTTTGTCATATATGGCCTTTATTTATTGAGGTATGTTCCCTCTATAACCACTTGACTGAAAGTTTTTATCATAAATGAACATTGAATTTTGTCACATTTTTCTGCATCTATTCAGATGATAATATAATTTTCCTCCTTTTTGTTATTGTTATGAATCACATTGATTAATTTGTAGATGTTGAAGCATCCTTTCATCTCTGGAATAAATTCACTTTATCATGGTGTATGATCCTTTTAATGTATTGTTGAATTCTGTTTGGCAATATTTTATTGGGAATTTTTGCATCTATGTGCATCAGGGATATTGGCCTGTAATTTTCTTTTTTGGTAATGTCCTTCTCTGGTTATGGTATCAGAGTAATGCTGGTTTTGTAAAATGTCTTTGAACAGTTTCCTTCCTCTCTATTTTTTGGAAAAGTTTGAGGATAGATATTAAATCTTCGAATGTTTTGTAGAAGCCACCAGTGAAGCCATTTGGCCCTTGGCTTTTGTTTATTGGGAGCATTTTGATTACTGTTTCAATGTCCTCATTAGTAACCAGTTCTATTCAGAGTTCCTATATCTTCCTGATTTAGTCTTGAAAGACTATGCTTCTAGAAGTGTATCCATTTCTTATAAGTTGTCCTATTTGTTGAGGTACAATCGTTCATAGTAGTCTCTTATGATCCTTTGTATTTCTGTGATATCAGTTGTAATTTCTCCTCTTTCATTTCTGATTTTATTTGGTTGTGCCCTCTCTCTTTTTTTTCTTGGTTAGCCTAGTTAATGGCTTGTCGATTTTGCTTATCTTTTCAATGAACCAGTCCTCAATTTCATTGTTTCTTGTTTGTTTTCTTTCTTTGTCAGTGAGATGTTAAGTTTTATGTGTGGTCAGAAACTCAAGAGGAATATTTACAATAGAAATACACAGAAGTTATCAGTCTATAGATAGTAACAGAAGTGGATACAATTTGAGAGAGTGTGTAGATGAGAAGAGGGTTAAAGACATAATTCTTTTTTTTTAATTTTTGAAATTTATTTTATTTATTTCTTATACAGCAGGTTCTATTAGTTATCTATCTTATACATATTAATGTATATATGCCAATCCCAGTTTCCTAATTCATCCCACCCCCCAACCCCCACCACCACTTTCTCCCCTTGGTGTCCATATGTTTGTTCTCTACATCTGTGTCTCTATTTCTACGCTGCAAACTGGTTCATCTGTACCATTTTTCTAGGTTCCACATATATGTGTTAATATACCATATTTGTTTTTCTCTTTCTGACTTACTTCACTCTGTATGACAGTCTCTAGATCCATCCCCATCTCTACAAATGACCCAATTTCGTTCCTTTTTATGGCTGAGTAATATTCCATTGTATATATGTACCACATCTTCTTTATCCATTCATCTGTTGATAGGCATTTAAGTTGCTTCCATGACCTGGTTATTGTAAATAGTGCTGCAATGTACATTGGTGTGAATGTGTCTTTTTGAATTATGGTTTTCTCTGAGTATATGCCCAGAAAGATATAATTCTTATAACACCAGCATTTAGGAAAAAGCAAAGGGAAATATTATATGAAGAAAACAAAATATGCCTGTACCTCAAGGGTAAAATTAGGAAATTATAGTATTGTGGTAGTTAAATAGATATCAAAACAGGCAGTATACTCAGTACACCCAAATGCTATTGAAATACCAAGTATAAAGGGAACCATTAAATCACCATTGCTTTTTGTTATAAAGGAAGTTTTTTGTAAGTGATACAGAGAAAAATTAATGGGTGAAAAATAGGGAGTAAAGACTAGGAGACAGTGATTTTATCAAATCTTTCAATAAGTGTGGCTCTAAAGAGAAGCTGAATAACAGAAGATAGGATAAAAGTGATTTGGAGCCAACGGACTATATTGTTTTGTTCCTGCTGTTTGGGAAATAACTTGATACTAGTGGGAAGGAGCAAGAAGAGACTAAACTGTTGAAGATATAAGGGATAGTTGGGAAATTAGTTTCCTAAGAAAGTCAAAGTTATGGAATGCAAGATACAGGGAAAGGGGCTTAGGTTACATGAAGAGAGGAGGAAATAAGGAAAATCACTTTCCTAGGAAGAAAGGAACAAGTCAACTCATAGGTAGGATGAAAGGCTTATGTGAAGTAGATGTCATTAATTAAGAGTGAGGGGGTAGGGGCTTCCTCACAAGAGTGAGGGAGTAGTGGCGCAGTGGTTGAGAGTCCGCCTGCCGATGCAGGGGACACGGGTTCGTGCCCCGGTCCAGGAAGATCCCACATGCCGCGGAGCGGCTGGGCCCGTGAGCCATGGCCACTGAGCCTGCGCATCCCGAGCCTGTGCTCTGCAACGGGAGAGGCCACGACAGTGAGAGCCCTGCGTACCGCAAAAATAAAAAAAAAGAGTGAGGGGGTAGGACCAAGGCCTTAAATTTCCCCTCAGCTTGACCAAACTTCAGACGTGTCTCTTCTTGCCTATTGGGTCTGGACTTCACAATCCTTCCTATTCTCAGAGGATTTACTTTAGAAAACTTTAAATTGTACATTTTTTTCTATGTCTCTTTAAGACGTAAATCTCCTCACAGTTTCTTGTCAGTTTTGCAACCCAGCAATATCTTTTTCATGAACTTGGGAGCCATCTTTTTGAAATGTAACCATCAAGAAAGATACAATTACTATCTTCCCGTCTCTGTGGGAGAGTAGGGACTTAACTTTCATTTCTGCCAATGAGCAAACACAGAATGTTGCAGCCTCTCTTCTAACATCCTCCAGTACTTTTCCACTACTTTTCATTTCGGTGGAGTTATGTTAAATCTCTTTCTTCCATTGAAATAGTCTTGAGTAAGTCTTCCATGTCTGTTTTCCACAGGCTGGCACAATTTTTTTTGGACAGTTTCATGAAGAAATAAGAAGATGAAGACAATGACACCATTTGAAACTGTCTTTGTGGAAAACAAGAAAAAAATCTTGGCAGTGATGAAAGTTACACAAATATTGGACACTACAGTTTTATGGTATATCAAAAAGCATTACAACATCTACTAACAGTTATGAGGAAGTCAGACAGCTAGATTTACTCAGGATCAGAATGTTGTCTTATAGAGGAGAAAAGATGAATATAGTAAATGGATTTGAAGGTATTGGGCAAGAGAACAGCTGGAGTGATGGACCCTGGAAACCCTACTGAAGGAATTACTGGAGATTAGGAGGGTTATGTTAGGGAGGGAGGAATTAGCAACAAAATGAGTATTGAATCTTTGAATTGGAGCAGTTGCTGCCATTGGAGCAATTCAGTAAGAATGCTGGTGTTGCCAAAACTAGGCTTCTGTTCACCAGTGCTGAATAGAAATGCGGAGACAGAGTTTTGGGTGAAGTAGAAAAGAGTAGCTTTTATTGCTTTGCCAGGCAAAGGGGGCCACAACAGGCTAATGCCCTCAAGACTATATGACTCCAACCCTGGAGGAGGTAGTGAGGAGTCTTACAGTGTTCAAGGTGCAGGCATGATCAGCTCGTGGACATTTCTGGGATTGGTTGGTATCAAGGTGGTTTCAAGCATCATCACCCTTCTGGTTTCAACCAGTCTAGGGTCTATGTTCTTGAAGTGAGCAATTTTCATCTGGTGAGGGTCTGCTTCCTGTACAAACAACTTAGGAATATGTGTCAGACCTTTATCTATATATTTCAGGGAATTGGGAGTTCAGTGATTCTGTGATGTGGCAGAATTATAGTCTAAATTGTTACCAGTTCCCCAGCCCAACAGCTACTCTTTGTTTCTACGTCTTCACATTTCTCATTCATTAACTCTTGAGTCAAACTTTTGTTTCAAAAGACAAGGACACAGGGGCTTGTACACGGTTTCATTGAAAGACAGAAGGTTGTTTCTTCCCAAGTCTAAAATCCAATGATTTTATATTAGATCTATTTGTTATTTCCAAAGTCCTTCATGCCCCCTTAAATATCTTTATATTGTTTAGCTGTGTGTTTTTGTTTTGTTTTGTTTTGTTTGATAACTAGACAAGTGTGTTCTATGACTCAAGTACTTTTCCCCTTATCAAGTCAACTTTGCCTTTTGAGGCTTCAGTTGCTTCCCTAATCCTTTAATAAGAAGTATCATTTTGTACAAGTTTAACAGTGTCACTTGGTACTCAGCACATTGCTGTCTTTCTGTCACTATTTCCTCCTTTATTTATTTACAGTGAGAAGTATTCTCACATTTGGGGGTATTGCTGGAGTTTGCCTACATTTCTGCCTGATTTTTTCTTCTTTATAATGTTGTGGTATTTTTTAAGTGGACATAGATGTGTAGGTTTTGATAATCTCAATTTTGTTGATGGTGCTATTATTGTTATTGCTGTTATGATTTCTTTCTTTGTTTCATTGTCCTTCCATTACAAAATGGAAGTTCAAATTATTCAGAATTCCAAGATGGTGATAGCAGAGAATTAAACAAATCAGAGAACCTTCTGAGTGTGGGGTCCTGTGCTTGCCCATTCAGCCCACTTAGCTAGAAACAGTTGATAAAATCTGCCTAATGATTTGCAGACGAAATTACTAAAGGTCCCCAAGGATCAGAAGGTGTTCCGTGGTGTCTTCTTGCTTTTGCCCTAGTAAAAGCTTGTTAGTATCTATGTCTACTTGACATGCAGCTCCCTGAGCATGAATTAGAGAGCTGGAGAGAGGAAGGGCTTCTTCAGTAGAAGAAGAAAACTGCTCTGCAAGGAGGCAGAGGACAGTAGAATGAAGTTTATCTAACTTTGTATTCTGCTTCTAGTATTGGGAGATGTGTTCTTCAGTTGTGGGCAGATCCCTATAATTAAAACAGAGGAATTTTGACACTCTCACCTCCTCTACCCAGATACAGGCTCACCAGGGAAGGCAGGACAAAGGGCTGTTGGGGTTGAGACCCTCCTTGCACTCCCCAGCTTCCATATAAAGAAGATTTTCCTGTGACTCTAGGCAAGAGAAGAGAGATGAGAACCAAGCTTAGGCAAATATTTCAGGTGCGGAAATTTTGTCATCAGCAGCTGCCCTGGTTTATGTCTTCATACCTTTATTGTATCCTGATGTGGTAGCATTTAACCAACTGCCTGTTGTCCTTATTCTGGAAGTCTCCTTGATGCCCTTAATCTCTTCCTCAACACTCTTACTTAGCCTGGATCTTTCCCATACTCCAGGTCCTAGCTCCATTATCGCCTCCTCTGAGAGGCACATACATAAAGGAACTCACTCCTCCTCTATTATCTTTCTTTGTTTTTAGTAAATGTATACAGTTCTTCAACCATCACCACAATCCAATAAACATTGCCATTACCCCAAAATGTTCCCAGGTGATCATTTGTGGTTAATTCATTCTCCCACTCATCCTCAGCCTTGTACTCTCATTGATCTGCTTTCTTTCTGTATCAAGTTACCTTTTTTAGAAAGCTTCTAGAATTGGAGTCAAACACCATGGGGTCTTCTGCATGTTTTCCTTCACTCAGCATATTTTAACATTCACTTATGTTGCAGCATGTATCAGCTGTTTGTATCCCATTATACTGAGGGAGGAGATCGATGGGCCCCAGGCTGAGCAGCTGGAGTTTGTCCCCTGTGGACAGATACTCCAAAATAGCAGGAGCAAAAGAAGAACAGAGCCCTGCCCAGGTAAGAGATAAAAGACCACATTTTCCTCATTCTCAAAGTCAAGGAGACCTTTCTGATTACACATGCTCAGAAAGGTTCCTCAGGGGTCAAAAAGGGAGGGGGTGCCACCCCATAGTAGGTGATGTCAACTTACCCATAGGCCTCTTCATTAGACTCCATCTTGGCTAAGAGATGTGCATGTACACATTGGAGGACCCTGAGATAAACCAGATACAACTCAGAACCAGGCAAATCAAGATGATTGGCCAAAGGAAACCTGGAAGAAATGCCCCATATAAGTGATTCAAACAACCATGTGAGTGTGACTCTGAGTTCGCCCATGTATCTATCCACACACACCACTTTTCCTCCTAATAAACACTTGTTTCACTACTTTCCATGTCTATGTGGAAATTCATTTCTACATAGCTGATGGACCAGGGCCTTGTAAATGGCCACTGGTCCCTGGTGGTCTAGTGGCTAGGATTCAGCACTCTCACTGCCGCGACCAGACCTCAATCTCTGGCCAAAAGCCAAAATCCTGCTTCAAGCTGCTGCCAAGGCCACCTGAGATCAATATCGATAAACCATATTTGTTTATCCATTCATTCATCATTTGATGGGCACCTGGACTTTGTTCAGTTTTGGGATATAGTTAATATCACTAAAATGCTGCATGCTTGCCTTATGTAAATATTTTTTTTTATTTCTCTTGACTAAATTCCCAGTAGTGGAACTGTCATGTCAAGTGATAAGTTTATGTTAAACTTTCTGAGAAATTGTCAAACTATCTTCCATTTCACATTCGCATATATGTGAAATGGTATGATGGTCCCAGGTTCTTTACATTCTTGTCAAAGCATGCTATTGTCTCTCTTTCTAATTGTATCCTTTTAGTGGGTGTATAGTGGTGTCATTGGGGATTTAATTTGCATTTACCTGATGAATAATATTGTTGAACATCTTTTAATGTGGTTAATATCAATTCATTATATCTTCTTTGGTGAACTGTATATTCAACTTGTTTTTAAATTGGGACTTTTAAATTGGGATATTTGCTTTCATATTATTATTGTGTTATAGAGTTCTTTAAACATTCTAATAAAGTCCTTTGTCACATATATGAATTGCAAAATTTTTTTTCAGAGTGGCTTATCTTTTCATTTTCTTAATGGGGCCTTTTGAAGCATAATTTTTTTTTATTTTGATAAAGTAAAAGTTATCAACTTTTCTCTTTTATGAAACATGCTTTGGATGTCATATTTAAGACTTTTTGACTAATCAAAGATCACAGAATTTTTCTCCTGCATTTTCTACAGGTTTTAGGTCTGTGGTCCATTGTATATGTATCATGTGAAGTAAGAGTCCTCACATGTGCCCAAGCACAACATGCTGAAAAGATTATATTCTTCAAGTAAAATTTTTTAGTACATTTATTGAAAATGAATACATGCAAGGGCTTATTTCTGGACTCTCTATTTTATTATTGATCTATATGTCTATCCTTATGCTTGTTTCACATACTGGTTAATTTCTGTAGTTTTGTAGTTAAGTTTGGAAATCAGGAAGTATAATTTCTCTAACTTTGTTCTTCTTTTGAGAGACTGTTTTTGCTATTTTAGGTATTTTGGATTTCTATATAAATATTAGCTTTAGCCTGGAAATTTTATAAAAGAGGCTGTTGGATATTTTTAGAGAAAACAATAAATTAACAGATAAATTTGAGGAAAATTACCATCTTGACAATACTGTGTCTTACAACCCAAGAGCATAGAACTTTTCCCCATTTATTTAGATCAGGGGTCTCCAACACCTGGGCCACTGGACCGTATCAGTCCGCAGCCTGTTAGGAACAGAGCCGCACAGCAAGAGGTGAGCACGGGTGAGTGTGAAGCTTCATCTGCCGCTCCCCATCACTGGCATAACTGCCTGAACCATGCCTCCCAGCCCCCCACCCCATCCCCGTCCATGGAAAACTTGTCTTCCACGAAACTGGTCCCTGGTGCCAAAAAGTTGGGGACTGCTGGTTTAGATGTTCTTTAATTTTACTCAGCAGTATTTTGTAGTTCTAAGTTTGACTTGTAATTATTTTGCTAAATTAAGATTTTTTTTTCCTTTTTGAAGGTGTTGTGAATGGAATTCTTTCTTCCATTTATTTTTTGTTGTTACTAAGGTATATAAATAGAAGTGATTTTTATACTGTTTGAATCCTGCAACCTTACTAAATTTTTTTATTAATGCTAATAGCTCTTTTGTGAATTCCTTTATATGATATCTTCTACATATATTATCAAGTCATCCATGAATAAAGACAGTTTTACTTCTTTTATCTCTCTATCTCTATCTATCCATCTATACATCTATCTATCTATCTATCTATCTATTCATTTCTGCCTTACTGTACAGGTTAAAATCTCCAAGAAAATGCTGAATAGAAGTGGTGAGAGTAGACATTTATGCCTTGTTCTCAATCTTAGGGGGGAATCATTCTGTTTTTACTGTTGCATATAATGTAAGCTGTGAGGTTTTTGTAAGTTCCCTTTATCAGATTGAGGAAATTCCCTTCTTTTCCTGGTTTGCTGAATACTTTTTAAAACTACAAATGGATGTTGGATTTTGTCAGATACTTTTTCAGACATTTATTGAGATTATGATGCAATTTGGCTTCTGTATCCTTTTCTATTAATATGGTTATTACATTTATTGTTCTCAGATTGTAAAACAACAGTATATTCCTTGGATTAATTCTACTTAGTCTTGGTATATAATCATTTTTATATGGTGCTGGATTTGTTTTGTTACTATTGTATTAATTTTTTTTCTATCATATTAATTTTTATGTGTCAGTGTTCCTGAGGAATATTAATTTGTATATTCTTGTGATGTCTGTGTCTGGCTTTGTATCAGGGTAACACTAGCAACAAGAGATGGGAAGAGTTCCCTCCTTAATTTTCTGAGAGATTTTGTGAAGGAATGTTATTATTCCTTTACTAAAATATTTGAAAGAACACACATGTCAAGTTATCTGGGGCTTTTCCCTGAAACTGGCCTCATCACATTTCATGCCCTAACTCACTGAGCACTTTCATGTAAGTTTCATTAAACCATTAAGTCTTTTCTTGTCGAACTTCTACTTGCCTTTCAAATCTCAGCTTAAAAGGCATGCCCTTACCATAATGAGATTTAATACACTTAGCAATATTACAGAATGTTTTTCCTATTTTCTAATGCTGTTCTGAATGAATTGTGCTGTGAATGTGTGTGCATGTGTACTATTTAATTTGGTATATGATTTGATAATTTAAAGGAATTTTTAAAACTGTAGAGGTAAATGTTTGAGCTCATAGTACATTTTAACAGTTTAGTTAATCACTAATCTTTCATTCCTCCAAAAGCCACAGCTTATTGTAATTTAATATATTTTGATAACTTTATGTTTATATTTTCTTAATTAATTTAGAAGTCTTTCCTATGTTTATAGGTGACATTAGTCTTATTGGTGCTCACCAGCCAAGTTTACCAGAAACACACCAATAGTCAAACAATAGAGGTTATAAGGAAATAAGGGACATCTTAGTAAGAAGATGTTAGCAGGTGCTTATTGTAAGATTTGTGGTTCTGTTAGGTAATTTGGGGAAGGGTTCCATAAACCAGATTATATTCAGAATTGAATGTTATTATAAGGCACTGGTAATTCTATTAAGTAATGTCCAAAAAAAAATCACAACAAATGACTATTGTAGTAGAAGTTTAAGCTTTTGCAACTGGGGAGAGAGATTGAATTCAACACCACTGTAACAAGACAGGAGAATTTTTAAATGCTGGGGCCGTTAGGCAGGAGATTGATCAAGGTGATGAGGTCATCCATGTTTGTTAATTGGTGCTTACTGATAAAGTTAGGATCCTATCCTTCCACAGAGATTAGGAAATAGGAGAGCTATCTTTCTTGATGATTATATTTCAAAAATATGGCTCCCAGGTCCTTGAGTAAGGCATTCTTGGGTGGTGAAACTGGCAAGAGACTGGTAGAAGATTTACATCTCAAAGAACAGAGAAAGAATTTACAATTAAAAGTGTTCTAAAGTAAAGCCTCTGAGAAAAGTGAGATCAGAGACCTATCATCAAAACGAAAGATGACTACAGTTAAGTTAAGCTGAGGGGAACATTAAGGCCCTCTTGGTTAATACAATAATTGTTTTCTAGGAGGGTGGAAAAACAGAACAAGGCTAAAACTGTAGATGGAATAAAAGTAGTGGTCACTTACAGTATCCTGAAAAGGGGACTATTTGTTGTTGCTGTTGCTGTTGTTGTTTGTGCTCAGAGGTGATTACAGAGAAATTTTGTTTGTTTCTTTCTTTCCACCAGGACCATAGAGTGATTTCATGTGATATTGTGAGTTTGTGAAATTATTTATGTTCAACAGAACACCATAGTCTAACAGTTAATGCTATGTCAGCTATGAGTTGACAGCTGTCAGGGTTGTTTATTGCTGTCTGTCCCTTGATATTTTTTTGTTTGCTTTTATTTTTGGAAGGAAGAGAGGAATGTTTTTGTAGATTGGTAAAAGGAATATGGTTTTTTTTAATTTTTTTTCTATATTTTGTATAGATTATCTTTCACCTGAAGGTGTTTTGAATCTCCCCCAGAAAAATCATATGGTTTAGATTGAATTGAATTTTTATACTTTTTATTTTTATTGTTCTTAATATTAGCTCATTTGCTGATATCCTTGAGTTGCTGTTGTAATTTAAGATTATCATTAATGATGAACTTTTTCCCAGAACACAGAGTAATACAATAATTTGAAAAAATCACCTCAATATAGTCATAATTCTTTTGTCATTTCAAATAACATGATGTTTCCCTCTCCTTTTTACTTTATTATGTTTGTCATGTATTTTTTTTAATAAATAAACAACTCTATGTAGTAATTTCTTAAAATATTTTTATCATTCTATTAGGGAATTGAGGAAAACAACTTAGATGAGTGATGACATATGGTCATTTTCCTATAAAAAATTGACAATGTCATCTTGTTAAGAAGAGAAATTTATATTACATATATTTTGGTTGATTTGAATACATAATGAATGTCAGATAATGGCTCTTGCAATCAACATATTTATATTCTTAAGTCTAATTTCTGTCCTAACTAGGATTTCTGAAACTGTGACTGTAATCCTACACGTTATCACTTTCTTTAGCAGAAATTATGATGTAAGTGAGTATGTTATACTCATTTATAAATCAAGTCTCAACTCTCATTTCCTTAGATATGTTCACACCTCTCATGGCTTTAAATCAATCTGTTTGACTCCTAAATTTTTAACTGTAGCTTGTCAACTCTCCTAAACTCCAGACAATGAATTCAATAGTTAGCATGTCCACTTGGAGATGCTAACTATGGATAACTAACACCCGATAGACATCTCTATGCCCATTAATATAAAAGACTCCTGATTTTCATCACCTCCTATGCCCATTAATATATGCCCATTAATGTAATATGCCCATTAATGTAAAAGACTCCCGATTTTCATCACCTCTTAATCCTCAACTTCTCTAGATTTCTCTAATTTAATAGAAATTCCTGTTTTCCAGTCACTCAGGCAAAGACGTGGATCATACCTCACACATTTTTTAACTCTCACTCTCTTCCTAATCATCATCACATCCAAATGCCTCTATCTTTAAATTATGTCCAGAAATTAACCAAATTGCACTGCTACTACTGTTTTGCAGGTACCACCATCTATTTTCCAGACCATAGGTAAAACCTCCCAATGGTTCAACTGGATTCTAACCCTGCAGTGCACTGAAAATACAACAGCCACCATGGTTGCATGTCACTGAATTTCTGTTTAAACTCTACATTGGCTGCCAATTTCACTCAGTATAAAAGCCTAAATCAGAGGACCTCACATGATCTGGATAACATTACATTTCTGGTCTCATCTCCTACTCTTCTCTCTCACTCACTTTGGTCTGGACTTGTTTTCCTTGCTGTGATTATATTTCTGGCTCACAATCTTCATCCAGGCAGCTCTCCCTGTGTATATTCTTCTCTCCAAGATATCCTCAAGTCTTGCCCTTTCACCTCATTTAAGTCTTTGCTAAAATGTTACCCTCTCAGTGACATCTTCCCTGAGAACTTTAAAGATTCAGTGCCTTCCCAACCACTAGACTCTCCATCAAATCTCCTTGCTTTATTTTTCCCCACAATATTTATTACCTAACATTCTATAAAATTTAAGTATTTGATTATCATTCTCCTTCCACTAGAATGTAAGTTCTATGAGGGGAGAGGTTTTGACTGTTTTTCATTTTTTTAATAGATCTTTATTGGAATATAATTGCTTCACAATACCGTGTTAGTTTCTGTTGCACAAAAATGTGACTCAGCCATATGCATACACATGTCCCCATATCCCCTCCTTCTTAAGCCTCCCTCCCATCTTCCCCAAGACAGTATGGTACTGGCACAAAAACAGAAATATAGATCAATGGTACAGGATAGAATGTCCAGAGATAAATCCACACACATATAGGCACCTAATTTATGACAGAGGAGGGAAGAACATACAATAGAGAAAAGACAGCCTCTTCAATAAGTGGTGCTGGGAAAACTGGATGGTTACATGTAAAACAATGAAATTAGAACACTACCTAACACCATACACAAAAATAAACTCAAAATAGATTAAAAACTTAAATGTAAGACCAGACACAATAAAACTTTTGAGGAAAACATAGGAAAATCACTCTTTGACATAAACCACAGCAAGATCTTTTCTGACCCACATCCTAGAGTAACAGAAATAAAAACAAAAATAAACAAGTGGGACTTAATTAAACTTAAAAGCTTTACACAGCAAAGGAAACCATAAACAAGACAAAAAGACAACCCTCAGAATGGGAGAAAATATTTGCAAATGAAAAAACAGACAAAGGATTAATCTCCAAAATATACAAACAGCTCATGGAGCTCAATATAAAAAAAAAAAAAAACAATCCAGTTACAAAATGGACAGAAGACCTAAATAGACATTTCACCAAGGAAGACACACAGATGGCCAAGAGGCATGTGAAAAGTTGCTCAACATTGCTAATTAATAGAGAAAAGCAAATCAAAACTACAATGAGCTATCACCTCATGCTGGTCAGAATGGCCATTATCAAAAAAGCAGAAACAATACATGCTGGAAAAGGTGTGGTTTAAAGGGAACCCTCCTACACTGTTGGTGGGAATGTAAACTGATAAAACCACTATGGAAAACAGTATGGAAGTTCCTTGAAAAACTAAAAATAGAACTACCACATGACCCAGCAATCCCACTATTGGGCATATACCTTGAGAAAACCATAATTCAAAACGAGACTTGTGCCAGAATGTTCACTGAAGCACTATTTAAAATAGTCAGGACATGGAACCAACCTAAATGTCCCTCGACAGATGAATAGATAAAGAAGATGTAGCACAAATATACAATGGAATATTAACCATAAAAAAAGCAAAATTGAGTTATTTGTAGTGAGGTGGATGGACTATAGTCTTTCATACGGAATGAAGTAAGTCAGAAGGAGAAAAACAAGTACCATATGCTAACACATATATATGGAATAAAAAAAAATGGTACTGATGAACCTAGTTGCAGGGCAGGAATAAAGAGGTAGACATAGAGAATGGACTTGAGGACATGGGGTGGGGGGACAAAGCTGGGGCAAAGTGAGAGTAACGTCGAAATATGTACACTTCCGAATGTAAAATAGTTGGCTGGTGGGAAGCAGCAGCATAGCACAGGGAGATCAGCTCAGTGTTTTTTTTGTTTGTTTGTTTGTTTTTTTGGTGGTTCAGTCATGATCCCAACAACAGAGCTGGGTACATAATAGCTGAAACATGTAGGTAAATTATCAAAGGGATTATATATGATGCTTAAAATCCTCTATAGAATATTTTTTAGACAAGATTCTGTTAATCTGAATTAAACAATCTCTAGATAGTATTCTATCATTCTGGATAAGATAAACTATGTGCCAGTAAAATCAATCCAAAAATCTCAGTGGTTTACAACTATAGTGGTTTATTTCTAGCTGATGGTCAGATATCCATAATGAGTCAGTATGGTTCTGCCCACATCACTTTCATCCAGGGTATCAATCAGTCTTCTTTCAATAATTTTGCCCTTCCTAGTGGAAGAAAGAAAAGAAACCTTGGCTAACCATGTGCTAATTCCTAAATCTGCTGCTTGGAAATATCACATTTGCTTATATTTCAGTGGCAAAGCTAGTCACATGACCAATCCTGAAGTCCTTAGGGCAGAGAAGTGTAATTCTCTCACAGGAAGAAATAGAAATAATTACAAAAAATAATAGTATGCCCTCCCAATAGTATGTTTAAGTCATAATGAATAAGATAAATTTACATTATTTTTCATTAATTTTAATTAGTATATTTCTTATTTTATACTTTCTAAATGTGCAGTGCTCTTTGTCATTTCCTTTCTTTTACACATTTAGGTATATGAAATGTAATTTTTATGTTTTCATCTTCTCTATTGTTTAGATAGTTAAGGACAATCTGTAAATCTTTTCATAGGCATGCTTTATCTTATCTTTCTCTAAATGATAAAGAGGATTAAACTTATTTCTAATCATTGTAAAGTCTGAGAAGCACAAGATCAAGGTGCTGGCAGAATCAGTATCTGGTTCATAGATGACGGTCTTTGTGCTGTGTTCTCTCCTGGCACATGTGGTGAAGGAGCTCTTTCCAGAGAGACTCTTTCATAAGGGCACTAATCCCATTCTTGAGGACACCACCCTTACAACCTAACCAGGTCCAAAAGGTCGCACCTCCTAATACCATCATATATGGGGGTTAGGATTTCAATATAAGAATGGGAGGGCACAATACATAACATTCCCCCCACTGACCACCCCCAAAATTCATACCTTCTCCCATGCAAAATACACTCATTCATCTCAATAGCCACAAAAGTTTTAACTATTCCAGAATCAATTTTAAAGCTTAAGTACAAATTGTCACTTAAAAATGAGCTAAAGTGCAAATGGATGAAACTAAGGTATGTTCCATTCTGAGGCAAACTGCTCTCCTCCAGCTGTAAATCTGTGAAATCAAACTTGTTATATACTCCCAAAACACAATGTTGAGAAAGGTTTGGAATAGATACATGTGCCCCTTGTGAAAGAGAGAAATTGAAAAGTGTAACAGGTCCCGAGCAAGTCCAAAATGAATTGGTTCCACTTCATGACCTAATCTTCTCCAAAGGCCCCATCTCTAACAAATTCACATTGGGGATTATAATTTCAACATATGAATTTTGGGGGGACAAAAATATTCAGTCCATAGCAATAGTTATTAGAAAGATTGCTGGTGTTCAAACAGTCTAGCTATGATTCACTTATTCCCAAGAAGATCACTGGTGCAATAGTAATAAAAGGATTATGATGGATTTGAGATACAAGAGGGAAAATATATGAGATATAAATATTGAATAGATGTTTTAGAAAGAGATGAGGAATTTGAGTACTGTATCTAGATTCATGTCCTGGAATTTTTGTGCTCAAAGTAACTTCAATCAAAATTGAAAAAGTCCTTTTAGGATTCATACACTGAAGGAATCTTGTTTCACAGATGTCTGGAAAATATTTCCTTTTCACTGTTTTCTTGAATTAGATAAAGCTATAGCCTTCTGTGCTCATGCATTTCTTTATGTGGGAAACGGAGACAGAAGGAATACCATTTAAATGCACATCTTTTAATCTTCCAATTCTGAGCCAAGTGGCTCAACCCCTTTGAGTAATCTTAGATAAATTACTTAGCTTCTCTAAGCTTCAGTTTTCCTTCTCTATGATTAGGAAATCATTACAATCTATGTGAAGCTTTAATGAATTACTGCATGAAAAATGTCTCACACAGTCCCTAGAATATAATAAACTTTCCATAAATATTTCCTGTTCTGATAATTCAACTGAAACACTTTAAAACTTCATATTGTTTTTCATTATTTGCTTTTGCTGAACTTTCAGACCCTGAAATTCATATGATTTATTCATAATCAATATAGAGGACAACCAATGTGAAAATTTACATGGGAGCAAAATGCTGAGAGTATATACTGAGAAGAAAAGAAACAAACTCTCAGCTGGATTCTGAAGCCAAGAGAGATGCATGAAAATTTAGAAATAAGCTAGATAGAAATTATTTAGGATTTTTATTTTCTGTTTAATAAACTATGTTAATCTGCTGAAAAAAATACATCTACTACCATGGAAGTGAAAAAAAAATTAATGAATCCATGACTTACTGTCCAGGAAGTAATAGAGTTTCACTGACAAAATCATGTAAATGCTACAAACTAGTTTAGAGTTTTAAGGTTACTGAAAGCGTTCTGTTTCCTGACAGAATAATTTGTCACATTTTTGACAAAAGTGATACTATTAACCACATGAGGAATGTAAAAGGAATATGTAAATTTAGTCATCAATGAAATATATGACATTTTATATAGAAAGAAATATGGATATGGCAAATAACTGGGAGTTGAATTTTAGGTTAAAAAGGAAAGTTATATTTTCAATGTAAAATTGAGAATTATTGGCTAGATATGGCACTTAAAGCTATGGAAATACTGAAGTCCACCACTGAAAATCTACTTTTTAAGAAAGCAAATGATCAAGACCACAACATAGGAGAATAATTTTATTAGTGATTCTCTGGAATCATGCTGAAAAGAAAGAAGGGAATGAGGAATGTGCACTATTGCCAAGAGAGGAGAGCTTTAAAAAGGAATGTATAAAATGTGGAGAGATGACAAACAGTAACTGAGTTTAAAAGATTGAAATTTAGCTGACTTTAGAATTAGATGGTCAATGATCTTTTAGAAGAACTACATTTAGTAGATGAACAAATAAAAAATGAAATTACAAATTCATATGATAAGAAAATAGAGGAAAATAGAGGAATCAGAAAATAAAGAGCAAATATAGATTACTTTTGAAAATTTTGATAATTAATAGCAGGAAATAGAAACCATAATTTTCCATTATTTCACAGACTAGCTATTAGCTACTAGCTAGCTATTCAGAATAACATTCCACTGAAAATAACTAAAATGACATAAAATTCTTAAATGAAAATTATCATGTACTAAGGGAAATTCTAATTTAAAATCTATAAAAATTACATACAAAAAATGAAATATAATTGTGAGACATTTAAAAATATTTTAAATGGAAATATATACAATGTTCAATGATTAGAAAACAAATTGCAAGATATTAATTTTTCTCACATTGAAACAATAAAGGAAATTATATCCCAATTATTATCACAAGAGGTTATGAAAGGATGATTAATCATTATTTTATTAATAAGCTAATTAAAATCACAAGGAGATACTATCCTACATGATTAAGTATATAATACACTAGTAAGGATATGAAATAAAGGAAATCTAATCTACTGTATTGTAATGTAACTTGTACTAAGCATCTTCCATCAGCTACTGATTTTGTAAAAATGCTCGTCCCTTAAAAGTCAACAGTTTCTGGTGTGCATATCCTAGAAAAATTATTGAATTGAACGGGTGCTCCAGGAGAAATTCAGCAAGATGTTTGTAGCATCTGTGTTAGTAACTAAAAGAAAAGAAAAACAAAGACATAATTCACATGTAAATCAATGATGGAATCAGTATCGGCTTCATGGACATGTGATCTCTGCTGTTGAATAGGGTACCACGCTTAAAAAGTCCCTATGCTTGGTTTAATGCTCCGCTATCACCATATTAAAATTCTTAATACTTTTTGAACTAGGAGCCTCACATTTTCATTTTGAATTGGGCCTCATAAATTATATAGCCAGTCCTGGATAGAACTGAAAAGTAAATCTGGATTATTATTGCAATGAAAACAAATGAATCATGCATTGATTCGGGTATAGTCCACAAATGACTCCATTTCCACAAATTTGGAAAGAAGGAAAAATTAAACTATTTTTGTTCAAGGATGCGCAAATATGTAAAGAAACTACATTTTTAAAAAGCAAGAGAATTTTATCAGATAAGTCAATATGCTGGTTATATCTAGAGAACAGATAGAGAGATAATTTACACAGGGGTCTTCTACAATCTTGGGACTATTTTTTTAACCAACATGATTAAATAAATTCTTACTGATTCTCTATACATAATTTATACTCTCTTCTCTATGATTTATTTTAATTTTTTTTTAATTAAAAATAAAATATGTCAATTAGACTTAAATGACATCTATCCATGAATTTGAGCAGTAGGTCTAGAACTTCTCTGTGTTTGTGTGAAAGGAAAGTTGAGTGAAAGGGGATTGAAAGTCCAAGATAGAAGACACAAGATAGAAGACACAAGATTTTAGAGGGTTCATTTAAGTTTTATACAGAATTCTGAGTGACTCTCTGGAGCTGGGTTCTTCAATTAGTATATTTTAAATAGTGGATTAGGAACATATTTATAACTGTGGTTTGGAAAAAAGAAATTTTAAAGGAAATTTTAGTTTTGTTTGGTTTTTCAGGATGGAGAAATTTCAGCAAACTTTAGGCAAAGGACAAGAAACCATAGTAAAGTCAATATGAGACACACCTGCTGATAATCCTTGGGCTTGCTGTTGCCAACTATATTTTTTCCTCTAGCAATGGGCCTCTGCTTTATTTCTAGGAATTTTCTTCATGGTGTTGAAATTGCAAAGTTGTCTAATAAAATGTTTAAAGACATTCTAGCAGAGGGAGCATGAAATAAGAGTAAAATACCATGATTTACTGCTAGTCAGGGAGCCCATAATTAGATTCCCCCCATATTTCAAATTTTCCCAGAATGGAACTATTTGTCTGCAAACCATGTCTGATAACCAGGCATATAATGATAATGCAAGCCAGAGACTCCCAATGTATCAACTACCTCAGGAGAGGAAGTTAAGCAGTTTAAAGCTGCATTCAATTTTTTATACCACAAGGGCACCATTTATTGTGCTGGTTAAATAGGTGTGAAACCTTTGGGGTTATACAAATAAGCACTATGATAATTCAAATGGCTGCTCATCATTCTAGCTACAGGGTTTTTATGATGAACAGCCTCAATCACCCTAAGTGGCTATGTGGTAGCAAAAGGACCCCATCCTCAGTTCTCAAGCTGCACTTTTTCCTAGAGCAGTATTAGGATTAACTGACCAAAAGGGTAAAGATCTTGGAGATGACCTGATTTTAAAAGGAGTTGCTCTACAAGTTGAATTCACTAGTGGAATCTCATTAATGGAAATATTTTAACTCCAAATCCTCCAGGAAGAAGAAGACAACTAATTAAAAACAATATAACTACTCCTTCTAGAATATCTCAATAGTAAATTGTGCTACTCTAGTGTTGGATAAATCATTGTTTTCCTCTAAAACCTGTCACACAATTTTCAAAAGTATCTCTTGAAATTTACATTTGAATTCATCTGACAGTAGCATTTATAATATGTGAACACACTGAGAACAATTTTCTACTGGCCAATTTAGTACTTTACATTTTATAAACTTAGTGTCACAACAGGTAGAATTCTAATGCATTTTGCCATTATTATAGCATCATGTCCAGAGGCATATTCTTTTCTGGAGTGTGTCAAGCACTTTAGTAATCTTATTTTACCCTGCATATACTACTCCAAAATATTTTAACCTAACATGATTTGGAGGATGTCAAGACCACATCTATCTCTAAATATTTTCCCCTTCCAAAATGTTCTGAAATCCTTGTCTTTGACAGTCTCAACATGAGACCGAAAACAGAAGTGTACTCTCGATGGTACAAACAAATCCATTACTCTAAAAAGCTGCAAATAGGTTTCCTTATGGAGCTCTGGATGTTCCAATTGAATTCTAACAGGTATAGTTACATTCAGTCACTTACTAATTAGTGCTTAAAATTGAATGGACTTTTTAGCAAGGTATTTGCCAGAAAACCAGTGTTCCACTGCTGAGACTGAGTTCTCTTAAATATGAAGGTACAAGGGAGCTTGCAAGGCTGTGATGAGGATGCATGTCTCTGAGGATAATATCATAAAACAGGACACAGTTAAAAAAAAAAAGTAAAGATAAATGACATTATCCTAGCTAACCAATGCAACCAACTTCTAAAATTTATTAAGCACTGCGAGACGATTGTTAAACATTTAACTATTCTTATCTTCTGAAATTACTTCAAATAGGAGATTAAGGTAACAGTTCATTTACTGAATACAGTGTCATATATTAGAAATTTTATTGTACAACAGATTACTAACAAAATTGTGAGAAACAAACATGTCTCTATCACTATAAATTATTTAAAAACACCTGAACATTGGGCTTCCCTGGTGGTGCAGCAATTGAGAGTCCGCCTGCCAATACAGGTGACACGGGTTTGTGTCCCGGTCTGGGAAGATCCCACATGCCGCGGAGCAGCTGAGCCCGTGAGCTATGGCCTCTGAGCCTGCGCGTCGGGAGCCTGTGCTGCACAACGGAAGAGGCCACAACAGTGAGAGGCCCGCGTACCACAAAAATAAATAAATAAAAATAAATAAAATAAAATCACTTGAACAATTTTTGATATTTATTAAATTTTTATTTCCCTACCACTTACAGGTTCTTTTAAAACTGAAGTATAGTTTATTTACAATATTCTGATTATTTCAGGTGTACAGCATAGGGATTCAGTATTTTTGCATATTATACTCCATTATTAGTTACTAAAAGGTAATGGGTATAATCCCCTGTGCTATTTAATATATTCCTGTTGCTTATCTATTTTATATATAGTAGTTTGTTCATCCCAAACCCCTAATTGTCCCTCCCCCTTCCCTCTCCCCTTTGGTAACCACAAGTTTGTTTTCTGTATCTGTGAGTCTATTTCTGTTTTTCATATGCATTAATCTGTATTATTTTTTAGATTCCACATATAAGTGATATCATATAGTACTTGTATTTCTCTGTCTGATTTATTTCACTAAACATATATTCTCTAGGTCCATCCACATTGATGCAAATGGCAGAATTTCATTATTTTAATGGCTGAATAATATTCCATTATATATATATATATATATATATATATATGTATACACACACACACACACACACACACACACACACACTACTTCTTCTTAAGCCACTTGTCAGTTGATGGGTACTTGAGTGGCTTTCATGTCTTGGCTATTGTAAACAGTGCTGCTATGAACATTGGGGTGCATGTATACTCTCAAGTTAGTGTTTTTGTCTTTGTTTTTGCTTTTCTGGATATACCCCCAGGAGTGTAATACTGGTCATATGGTAGTTCTATTTTTCGTTTTTTAAGAAATTTCCATACTGTTTTCCAGAGTGGCTGCAGCAACATTGTACAAGGGATCCCTTTTATTCACATACTTGCCAACACTTGTTATTTGTAGACTTTTTGATGATAGTCATTCTGACCAGTATGAGGTCATACCCCACTGTGATTTTGATTTGCACTTCTCTAATAATTAGTAATGTTGAGCATCTTTTCATGTGCCTGCATCTTCTTTTGAAAAAATGTCTACTCAGGTCTTATACCCATCTTTTGATTGGGTAGTTTGTTTTTTGATATTAAGCTGCATGAGCTGTTTATATAGTTTGGATATTAACCCCTTATTGGTCATATCATTTGCAAATATTTTTCTCACTTTGTAGGTGGTCTTTTAATTGTGTCAATGGTTTCCCTTGCTGTGCAAAAGCTTTGAAGTTTAATTAGGCCCCATTTGTTTACTTTTGCTTTTATTTCTTTCATCTTAGGAGACTGATCCAAGAAAATATTGCTATGATTTATGTCAAAGAGTGTTCTGTCTATGTTCTCTTCTAGGAGTTTTATGGTTTCAGATCATACATTTAGGTCATCAAGCCATTTTGAGTTTATTTTTCTTTATGGGGTGATGGATGTTCTAATCTCATTGTTTTACATGTGTCTGTCCAGTTTTCCCAGAACCACTTGTTGAAGAGACTGTCTTATCCATTGTATATTCTCACCTCCTTTGTCATAGTTTAATTGAGCAAAAGTGCATAGGTTTATTTCTGGTCACTCAATTCTGTTCCATTGATCAATGTATCTGTTTTTGTGCCAATACTATGCTGTTTTGATTACTGTTGATTTGCAGCATAGTTTGAAGTCTGGGAGGATTTTACCTCAAGCTTTATTCTTTTTTTCTCAGGATTTCTTTGGCAATTTGGGGTCTTTTGTGTTTCCATATAAATTTTAGGATAATTTGTTCTAGTTCAGTGAAAAAGTCTGTTCCTGGACTTTGGTTTTCTGGGAATTTTTCAATAACAAATTCAATTTCACTTCTAGTGATTAGTCTGTTCAAATTGTCCAATTGTCTGCTTAACTCAGTTTTTGCAGCTTGCATGTTCCTGAAATTTGTCCACTTCTTCTAGGTTGTTCAATTTCTCATCATATAACTCTTCATAGTATTCTCTTATGATTTTTATGCATCTCTGTGGTATTAGTTGTTATTTCACCTCTTTCATTTCTTATTTTGTTTATTTGGGCCCTCTCTCTTTTCTTCTTGTTATACCTGGATAAAGGTTTATCAACTTTGTTTATCTTTTCAAAGAAAAGTTCTTAGTTTCATTGTTATTTTCTAGTTTTTTGATCTCTATTATTTAGTTCCTCTGATCTTTACTATCTCCTTCCTTCTGCTGACTTTAGCCTTGTTCTTCTTTTTATAATTATTTTTGGTGGTAGATTAGGTTGTTTATTTTGGATTTTTCTAGTTTCTTAAGGAAGGTCTGTATCACTATGAACTTCTCTCTTAGAACTACTTTTGCTGGATCCCATAGATTTTGGAAATTTGTGTTTTCATTTCATTTGTCTCAAGGTATTTTCTGTGAGAAGAGGTGAGTTCCATGTACTCTTACTCCACCATCTTTGGAATTTCTTCTGTAATTTACAGTTTTATGTTTAATTTTAGATATATGGTAAAGACTGCTGTAGCAATTTGTTATTTTGATCTGCCTATGGCACTTCTCCTTTTATTGATAATAGAATTTCTCTTTTCTATCAGCAGTTAATTCCATCTGTTTACAGGCAGTAGAATCTATTCTCTGGCAATAGGTTTGCTTTTAAGAACCAGTCCTGTCCATTCAGAATACCCAATTCCCAGGATCAATGTGATTGTTTTAGTATACAGAACATTACTCATGTGAGACCTGCCTGATACTTTTAAGAGCTATTGGGAAAGCTCAGATTTGCTTTAGATATTGCTCTTCTCTTGGAAAATAAATGTGAAGCTAAAAGCAGATGTTTGAATTTTTCTTATTGGGGTTATATATATATATATTTACAGTAAATATCTCAATATTTACAGTATTGAGAAAACATCTCCATGATCTATTTCTAAAATTTTTCTGTCATTCAAATAGAAACTCTATAATCATGAAGCAGTAAGTTTGTATTCTTCCCTTCCCCCAACCCTTGGTTAATCTATTTTCTTCCTCTATGAATTAGAATATTTTGTATATTTCTTATAAGTGGAATCAAATGATATTTGTCCTTTTATGTCTGTCTTATTACACTTAGCATAATGTTTTCAAAGTTCTTTATGTATCAGAACTTCATTATTTTTTATTATTGAATAATATTCCTTTTATGTATATGCCACATTTTATTTATTTATTCATCTGTCGATGGGTATTTGGCTTGTTTACAACTTATGGCTACCATGAAGTGCCTTTTCTTAGCTTTTTAAAGAACAATGAAATGTTTTCCATAGCTGCTGCAACGTTTATAATTCCCAGTATCAATGTACAAGAGTGCATACATGTTTATAATTATTATCTTCTTGACAATTTGACCCTTTTAACAATACATAATAATGATCTTTTGGTCTCTTGTCATAGGTTTTGCTTTAAAATTTACTTAGTATTACTTAATATGTATTTAATATTTATATAGCCATTCCAGCTCTCTTTTGGTTACTATTTACATACAATATTTTTCCATCCTTTCACTTTGTTTTTTTTTAACTTTTTATTTTATATTGGAGCATAGTTGATTAACAATGTTGTGAAAGTTTCAGGTGTACAGCAAAGTGATTCAGTTATGCATATACATGTATCTATTATTTTTCAAATTCTTTTCCTATTTAGGTTGTTACATAATATTGAGCAGAGTTCCCTGTGCTATAGAATACATCCTTGTTGGTTATCCATTTTAAATATAGCAGTGTGTACATGTCAATCCCAAACTCCCAAACTATCCTTTCCTCCCACCTTTCCCCCCTGCTGACCATAAGTTCATTCTCTAAGTCTGTGAGTCTGTTTCTGTTTTGTAAATAAGTTCATTTGTATCATTTCTTTTTAGAGCCCACATATAAGTGATATCATACAATCTTTCTCTGACTTGATTCATTCAGTATGACAATCTCTAGGTTCATCCATGTTGCTGCAAATGGCATTATTTCATTCTTTTTAATGGCTGAGCAATATTTCATTGTATATATGTACCACATCTTCTTTATCCATTCCTCTGTAGATGAATATTTAGATTGCTTCCATGTATCCTTTAGGACCATGTTTTTCTCTGGATATATGCCCAGGAGTGGGATTGCAGGATCATATGTTAGCTCTATTTTTAGATTTTAAGGAACCCCCATACTATTCTCCCTAGTGACATCTTTTCAATTTCAATCTATTTATATCTTTCAATCTAAAACTGAATCTCTTGTAGACTACATACAGTTGTAATTTTTGTATCCATTATACTAATCTCTGCCTTTTGAATGGAGAGGCTAATGTATTTGCATTTAATGTAATGACTAGTAATGAAGGATTTATTCCTACAACTTTGTTTTTTTTCTGTATGTCTTATAAATTTTTGTCTCTAATTTTTTTCATTACTGAATTTTGTTTTGTTGTTGATTTTTTATAATGAACCATTTTGTTTCCCTTCTTTTTATTTTGTGTATAATTTTTAGATATTTCCTTTGGGCTTACCATGGAGATTACATTTAAGATCTAAATGTAATAGTTTAAACTAAACTTATAATAGTCTAGTTAAAATTGACACCAACTTAACTTCAATAGTATACAAAACTCTTCCTCTATACAGCTCTGTTTTCTTACCACCTTATGTTGTAATTGTTATCTTTATTGTGTGTATGATAATATAGATATATAATTATTTATGTATTTCTCTTTTAAATTCTGTGGGAAGTAGAGTTACAAACCAAAAGTAGAATAATAATGGATTATATTTATGTTTACATATTTACCTTTACTGCAGATATTTATGTCTTCATATTGCTTCAAGTTACTGTCTAGTGTCCTTTCATTTCAATTTGGGGTCCTCTCTTTCGCATTTCTTGTAGGGCAGGTTTAGTCATAACAAACTCCCTCAGTTTTTGTTCATCTGAGGATGTTTTAATTTTTCCCTCATTTCTTCTTTTTTAAATTGAAATATAGTGATTTATAATATTGTGTTAGTTTGAGGTGTACAGCATAGTGATTCATTATTTTTGCAGATTATGTTCTATTATAGGTTATTACAAGATGCTGCGTATAATTCTCTGTGCTATAGAATAAATCCTTGTTGCTTATCTATTTTATGTATAGTAGTTTGTATCTGTTAATCCTCTACATCTGTTAATCATCTATATCTTGCCCCTCCCCTCTTCCCTGTCCCCACTGATAACAAGTAGTTTGTTCTCTATATCTGTGAGTCCCAGTCTGTTTGGTAATAGTCATTTGTTTGATTTATTTTTTTAGATTGCACATATAAGTGATAACATAGAGTATTTGTTATTTTCTGTCTGGCTTATTTCACTAAGCATAATACCCCCTAGGTCCATCCACACTGTTGCAAATGGCAGAATTTCATTATTTTTTATGGCTGAGTAATACTCCATTAGATGTCTGTGATATATATATATATATATATATATATCTATATAGATATATAGATATATAGATATATAGATAAAACTTCTTTATCCATTCATCTATTTATTGCCACCACTTAGGCTGCTTCCATATTTTAGCTGTTGAAAATAATGCTGCTATGAACATTGGGGTGCATGTATCTCTTCAAAATCATGTTTTTATTTTCTTTGGATATATACTCATGAGTGGAATTGCTGGATCATATTATAGCATTTTTTTGAGGAACCTCTATACTGTTTTCCACAGTGGCTGTACCAATTTGAATTACCACCAGCCATGAACAAGTGTTCCCATTTATCCACATCCTTGCCAGCCTTTGTTATTTGTAGACTTTTTGTTGATAACCATTCTGACAGATTTAAGGTGATATCTCATTATAGTTTTGATTTGCATTTCTTGGATGAATAACAGTGTTGAGCATCTTTTCATGTATCTGTTTGTCATCTGTATAGCTTCTTTGGAAAAATGTCTATTCAGGTCTTCTCTTCATTTTTTAATCAGATTTTTAAATATTGAGTTGTATGAACTGCTTATGCATTTCTGATACTAAACCATTATCAATCATACCATTTGCAAATATCTTCTCCCATCCAGTGGTTGTCTTTTTGTTTTGTTGATGGTTTCCTTTTCAGTTTCTCCCTTATTCTTGATGGAAAATTTTGCTAGATATAGAATTCTTGGTTGATGGTTAATTTTTCCTTTTAGTACTTTTAATGTACACACCACTCTCTTCTGGTCTCCATGGCCAGATGACATAAATGGGGAGGATAGAAAGTGGAAGGTAGATGACATAGAATATGGGACCAAAAAAACAACATGAGAGGAGATATTATAGATTTTATTTTGATATGAATGATTCAAAGTAGAGAGAAAAATTAATTATTTCTAGAAATAAGAAAGAACTTCTAAAATAAAGTCATTGATTATGTATGGGTAACAGGGATCTACTGAAAAATGAAGGGATTACTTTTGGCCAGGGTTTTGGCCACTTTAAATAGACATTGGAAGAGCAGTAGGGAAGGTGCAGTTATATGGGTACTCATGTGGACAGGTGAGTTAACAGGAATTTTCTTTTAACTTTTCTTTTTATTCCTCTCAGACATAATAGTTAAATAAAAACATATAAATAAATCTACATATTTAAAAAATCTAAATAGTATAATTTGTACCACTCACTCTACTTTTTCATACTTTCAAATTGAAGTGTCTTTAAAAATTTTCTAGATAGAGTTTGAAGACAATTATACAAAATTTTCTTCAGATAAGTAAGTAGGTAAATAAATTGAGAAATTTATATGTATATACATATTTACATATGTATATGTGTGTATTGAGTTACAGATCTCAAATATATACATATACATCACAAAAGTGTGTGACCTGATATATTTATAACTTTTAATTTCACAATATATCAATTTAGTCAGAGTATACAATTAAAATATCAGAAAATAAAATAAAATTTAGAAGAGATTAAATTAAAAATTAAGAACTTTGAAGTATAGTAATTATTAAAAACTGTCTATATTTGTTTTTAAAAACAAATTGAAGAATTTATGTATTTAGTTAATAAAAGATGACACTTTATTTGTGTCTCATCAAAGAAAATGTTATCAGTTCTATGATTTCCTTTGAATTGATAGGTGGGGGCAGCTAATGTTAATGATTAAATTTTGAAAAGATTATCCTAGGATTTTGAATAAACAACTTTGTTGTCTTCTTTTACTATTTTGCCAGAAATACATTCCTCAAATTTCCAATTGCTACATAATATATTGTAGTGGGGGTTCTTTGTTTTCTTTTCTTTTTTTATTCTGTATCATTATTTTGACACAATTATTAAATTCACATAAGAATATCAATCTGGATTATTTGTTTTTATTCTAAGTTAATTGATTATTCAAAGAGAGTCTATGGAAGCTTCCAGGAAGAAATCACATATTATGATCATTAAGACTGATGCTTTGCAAGAGTCCAAAGAAAACTATTCTCTAAGATATAACTGGGATACTCTCTGAAATATTGATAAGTGGCTTATATTAAATATCCTTGAAAATGTTAAAATGTTTATATATGAGCCTTTATTTATATACCTGTCACACATTTAAATGTACATGCACAAACATACACACACACAGCACAGATTCAGGGGGTTTAATGCTCTACAGATGATTTGTATGGGAAGCCTTGATTTGGAAAGTTTTTGATACATGTTTGGAACTCTAGACAGAATAACATAATTACTGCTTTGAAATAAAGAATTCTCAATATATTAAAAAAATAAATAAGTACTTGATCCCAGAGTAAAATGTATAGACAATTATGTAGGACTACTGAAGGCCATATGTCAATCAGAAGAAAATTGTGAGGCTCTGACAATAGTGAAAGTAAGTCTTAGGTCAATATATAGGGTCAATGGACTTTGACTGATAAGCATCCTAGAAACCTGGACACAGCTTATCTGGGCCCTTTGTTTTAGAATCTAAAAGATATTTATAATGCAAGTGTTGGTCAGGGCTGTGGTCTCATTTAAAGGCTTGACTTTGGGAAAGGACATTTCCAAGAAGCGAAACATTGGGGGTCATCACAGTTTTTAAATTTAGTGAAGTAAATATTGGATATCTTTGAGTATGTCTTAAGCCCTGTGAATAATTCTCCAAGATTCTAGGATTTGTCTTCTTTTGAGCTCTCTGTTCTACTCTCTGATTCAACATTCCTTTTTTATAAGAGGTAACATGTATTTGCAGCTGTGGAATTTTCTCAGCAGCTTTTTGGGAATAGAATTTGGGGAGTCAAAATCATATTTTCATTTTGTATTCTTTTTTTTCAAGATTTCAGTTCTTGACACATGGGCCTATGAATCTGACTGCTAATATTATCTATTCCAAAAGAGCAAATAATGCAAAAGAGAGAATGGGTTCAAGACAGAAGCTACAGTGTATTATAACCTATTTACAGAAGCAGCATATCGGGGATGGAAGATGGTACTCGATGAGAATGGAAATCAAAAGAAAGCTGGAATAGCAATACTCATATTAGAAAAAATAGACTTTAAAATAAGGACTGTTATAAGAGACAAGGACACTACATAATGATCAAGGGATCAATCAAAGAAGAAGATATAACAATTGTAAATATATATGCACTGAACATAGGAGCACCTCAAGATATAAGGCAAATACTAACAGCCATAAAGGGAGAAATCAACAGTAACAAAATAGTGGGGAACTTTAACACCCCACTTTCATCAATGGACAGATCATCCAGACAGAAAATCAATAAGGAAACACAGGCCTTAAAATACACATTAGACCAGATGGACTTAATTGATATTTATAGAGCATTCCATCCAAAAGCAGCAGAACACACATTCTTCTCAAGTGCACAGGGAACATTTTCCAGGATGGACCATATGCTGGGCCACAAAGTGAGCCTTGGTAAATTGAAGAAAATTGAAATCATATCAAACATCTTTTCCAACCATAATGCTATGAGACTAGAAATAAAGTACAAGAAGAAAAACTATAAAAAACACAAATATGTAGTGGCTAAACAATATGCTACTAAACAATCAATAGATCATTGAAGAAATCAAAGAGGAAAGCAAAAAATACCTAGAGACAACTGAAAATGAAATCACAATGATCCAAAACCTATGGGATGCAGCAAAGGCAGTTCAAAGAGGAAAGTTTATAACAATACAATCTAGTTTATAGCAATATCTCAGGAAAGAAGAAAAATCTCAAATAAACAACGTAACCTTAAACCTAAAGCAACTAGAGGAAGAAGAATAAGCAAAACCTAAAGTTAGTAGAAGGAAAGAAATCATAAAGATCAGAGCAGAAATAAATGTAATAGGGAGAAAGAAGACAATAGCAAAGACCAATGAAACTAAAAGCTGGTTCTTTGCAAAGATAAACAAAATTGATAAACCCTTAGCCAGACTCATCAAGAAAAAGAGGGAGAAGACCCAAATCAATAAAATTAGAAATGAAAAAAGAGAAGTTACAACTGACACCACAGAAATACAAAGGATCATAAGAGACTACTACAAGTAACTGTATGCCAAAAAACTGGACAACCTGTAAGAAATGAAGAAATTCTTAGAAAGCTACAACCTTCCAAGACTGAACCAGGAAGAAATAGAAAATATGAATGGACCAATCACAAGAACTGAAATTGAAACTGTGATTAAAAAACTCCCAACACACAAAAATCCAGGACATGATGGCTTCACAAGTGAGTTCTATCAAACATCTAGAGAAGAGCTAACACATGTCCTTCTGAAACTGTTCTAAAAAATGGCAGAGGAAGGAAAACTCCCAAACTGATTCTATTATGCCATCATCACCCTGATACCAAAACCAGACAAAGATACCACAAAAAATGAAAATTACAGGCCAATATCACTGATGAACATAAACACAAAAAACCTCAACAAAATAGTAGCAATTCAAATCCAACAGTACATTAAAAGGATCATACACTATGAAAAAGTAAGATTTATCCCAGGATGCAAGGATTTTTCTATATCTGCAAAACAATCAGTGTGATACACCACATCAACAAATTGAAGAATAAAAATCAGATGATCATTCAATAGATGCAGAAAAAACTTTTGATAAAATTCAGTTCAAATTTACGATAAAAACTCTCCAGAAAGTGGAGATAGAGGGAACATACCTCAACATAATAAAGGTCATATATGACAAACCTACAGCTAACATCATACTCAGTGATGAAAACCTGAAAGCATTTCCTCTAAGATCAGGAACAAGACAAGGATGTTCAATCTCCCCACTTTTATTCAACATAGTTATGGAAGTCCTAGCTACAGTGATCAGAGAAGAAAAAGAACTAAAGTAATTCATATTGGAAAAGAAGTTAAACTGTCACTGCAGATGACATGATACAATACATAGAAAATAATAAAGATGCTACCAGAGAACTTCTAGAGCTCATCAATGAATTTGGAAAAGTTGCAGGCTACAAAATTAACACACAGAAATCTGTTGCATTTCTATACACTAACAACAAAAAACCAGAAAGAGAAATTCAAGAAACGTTCCCATTTACCATCACATCAAAAAGAATAAAATACCTAAGAATAAATGTACCTAAGGAGACAAAAGACCTGTACTCTGAAAACTATAAGACACTGATGAAAGAAATCAAAGAAGACACAAACAGATGGAAAGATATACCATGTCCCTGGATTGGAAGAATCAATATTGTCAAAATGACTATACTACCCAACACAATCTACAGATTCAATGCAATCCCTATCAAATTACCACTGGCATTTTTCACAGAGCTAGAACAAAAAAATCTTAAAATTTGTGTGGAGACACAAAAGACCCCAAATAGCCAAAGCAATCTTGAGAAAGAAAAAAGGAGCAAGAGGAATCAGGCTCTCTGACTTCAGACTACTACAAAGTTATAATCATATAGATCAATGGAACAGGATAGAAAGTCCAGAAATAAACCCACACACCTATGGTCAATTAATCTATGACAAAGGATGCAAAACTATACAATGGTGGAAAGACAGTCTCTTCAACAATTGGTGTTGGGAAAACTGGACAGCTCTATGTAAAAAGGTGAAATTAGATCATTCTTTAACACCATACCCTAAAATAAACTCAAAATGGATTAAGGACTTAAATATGAGACTGGAAACTATAAAACTCCTAGAGGAAAACATAGGCAGAATACTGTCTGACATAAATCACAGAAATATCCTTTTTTGATCTGTCTCCCAGAGTAATGGAAATAAAAACAAAAATAAGCAAATGGGGCTTAATTAAACTCAAAAACTTTCATACAGCAAAGGAAACCATAAACAAAACAAAACGACAACCCACTGATGGGGAGACAATATTTTCAAATGAAGCAACTGACAAGGGATTAATCTCCAAAATATACAAGTAGCTCATGCAACTCAATATCAAAAACACAAACAACCCAATCTGTAAAAAGGCAGAATATCTAACTAGACATTTATCCAAAGAAGATATACAGATGGCCAAAAAGCACATGAAAAGATGTTAAATATCGCTAATTATGGGAGAAATGAAAGTTGAAGCTTTCTCAACTTTGAGAAATAAGGTGTCACCTCACACTGGTCAGAATGGCCATCATCAAGGTGTCTGCAAACAGTAAGTGCTGGAGAGGTTGTGGAGAGAAGGGAACTTTCTTACACTGTTGGTGGGAATATAAATTGGTACAGCCACTAGGGAGAATAGTATGGATGTTCCTTAAAAAACTAACATAGAGCTCCCATGTGATCTTGTAGTCCCTCTCCTGGGCAATTTTCGAGATAAAAGCATGGTCCAGAGGGATGCATGCAGCCCAGTGTTCATTGCAACACTGTTTGCCATGACCAGGACACAGAGGCGACCTAAATGTCCATCGAAAGAGGAATGGATAGGGAAAATATGGTACATATGTACATTGGAAAATTAGCCATTAAAAAGAATGAAATGATGTCATTTGCATCAATGTGTATGGACCTAGAGATTGTCATTCTGAGTGGGGTAAGTTAGACAGAGAAAGAGAAATACTGTGTGTTATTGCTTATATGCAGAATCTAAAAAGAAATGATACAAGTGAACTTATTTGCAAGGCAGAAATAGATTCACAGACTTAGAGAATAAACTTATGGTTACTGGGGGGAAGGGTGGGGGAAAGGATGGTTAGGGAGTTTGGTACTGACATGTACACACTGCTGTATTTAAAATGAATAACCAACAAGGACCTACTGTATAGCACAGGGAACTGCTCAATGTTATGTGGTGGCCTGGATGGGAGGGGAGTTTGGGGGAGAGTGGATATGTGTATAGGTATGGCTGAGTTGCTTTGCTGTGCACCTGAAACTATCTCAACATTGTTAATTGGCTATACTCCAATATGAAATAAAAAGTTTATAGAAGTAGCATATCATGATTTCTGCAATATTCTATTTGTCATGCATAACAGTTACACAGGGGAGTTAAACAGGAAATGAATAACAGGAGGCAGGAATCACTGAGGGCATGTTGGAGGTTGACTGCTCCATTAGTAGAAGAGAAAAATGGAATGGGAAAAATATTCAATTCCTAAAGACTAGAATATAGCAGGCATTTAATAAATATTGGTTGAATTAATCTTCAGTGACAAAACAGTCACTGGGAGTTTGTTTTAATATTTTTCTTAAAACTTTTACATAAAACCTTGTTAAATTATACTTCCTAGGCTTTTTCCCTGAATGACTACTTTATTCTTAGTACATGACAGGATAGTAATCATATAAATTTGTGAAGCATGATTTCTTTTATAGATAATCTTATTTATCTTACAAAATTAGTTATTTTGGATGTCTGCCTTTTCCAAAATTCTTTCTGACCTATATTAGAATATACTCCCAAATAGTCAAATTCTTATTTCTTCTTTCTATGATCTATTGAGTTAATTTCTTATTGCCTAGATATTATCAATTATAAATTACCCAGTTCACTTGCATTTATATGTATTTGTTTTATCTCTTTAAATACTTCAAATTTCTTGGAGGCATGATGAGTATATTATATGATTCTTTATCCACCTATATATATTTATGAAGAATTTAAATCAGGACCTTGAATAGATATCTGTACTCTCATGTTTACTGCAGCATTATTCATAATAGCCAAGATATAGAAGCAAACTAAATGTCCATTGAAAGATGAATGGATAAAGAAAATGTGGTATATACATACAATAAAATATTATTCAGTCAAAATAAAAGGAAATTCTGTCATATATGATGACAACACGGATGAATGTGGAGGACATTATACTAAGTGAAATAAACCAGTCACAGAAAGACAAACTCTGCAAGATACCACTTATATGAGATACCTAAAATAGTAAAGTCATAGAGGAGAATAAAATGTGGTTCCAGGGCCTAGAAGGTAAGGGGAATGGGGAGTTGCTGTTCAAGGGGCATATAGTTTCAGTTATGTAAGATGAATATGTTCTAAATTTCTGCTTTGTACAACATTGTGCTTATAGTTAAAGATATTATTGTGCACTTAAAAATATGTCAAAAGGTTAGGTCTCATGTTAAGTGTTTATATAACACACACACATACACACACCACACCACAGAATAGATGAGCAAGTTTCTGGTTCCCAGAATCTGGAAATTCAATGTGTGAGGTTTTTTTCCCCCTGGAGTATGAAAATATTTGCCTTAATTGTTTGAGAAGCTGATGTCATAAAGCGAAGATATTAAACATAATTGCACAAAGAACCCCAGAATTCTTATTCAAATATATCTATATAAAATCAAGGGAAATCTAAATAAATAAATATCTATGGGAAGAATAGCATAAAAAAATTCTTACATTCTACAAAAAATTGAGAACATTTAGAAAAACAGTTGCCAAAAAGAAAAAAAAAAAGGTCTGGAGTTTAGTTCTGATGAAATATCACAAAAGAGTTCTTAAGAAAACCATACATTTGGAAGGAGTCAAGATGGCAGTGTGGGAAGATGCAGAGTTTGCATCTCCCCACAACTAGGGCTCTGACTGGACGCTGGTGGGGGACCCTGATGTCCAAGGAGATGTGAAGAACTGCCAAGCAAACTGGTAGGCCGTGGGGGGACTGAGGGTGAAGGAGAAGTGGAAGATGGATAGAGGAGGTGTTGCCTTGGGAGGGCTTGGATTGGGGGGAGTGGGTCCAGTGTTTCCTCTGCCAAATCGGCCAGGGAAGTCTGCCTGGCTCTTGGGCTGGGTCCTACGCCCTCAGAGGTCCCTTCCTGGCTGGATTGGTCCTGGGGACATGGGAGGGAGACCAGGGAGATCAGGACAGGTAGATAGGAGGGAACATCCAGGATGGGAAGAGCGGGAGAGGAGCAGAGGGCATTTGCTCCTCCTACTCAGGGTTGGGGAGGCTGCTGAGTTCCCAGGCCAGTCCTCAGCCCTCCAAATTCCCCTCCAGCTATGTGGGCTCTGGAGGCATAGGAAGGAGCCCAAGAAGATCAGTAGACATAGGTGGGAGGGGACCTTGAGGATAAGAGGAGAGGGAGAGCAGCAGAGGACATTTGCTCTGCCCATTTGAGCCCAGGAATCCTGCTGGGCTCCCAGCACAGGGGTCTCCTGTGCTCTGAGATGGGAGGCAGGAGGCACACCTGGGCCCCTTCTGTTCAGTTGAGCCTAAGCCCCACCTCCCAAGCCTGCTCCACCCTTTCCTGTAGGTACTAAGATTAGGCCCCACTCACCACCTAAACCTCACTGCTGCTTAGGTCCCGCCATCAACAACCAAGGCCTGTCCACCTTTTTTTTTTCCCTCCAAGTCTTATTTACTATTGTGGTTCTGTTTTACCTTCTGGTGTTTGTTTCATCTATATGTTTAATTTTATATTTTTTCTAACATAGCTGTTAGTTTCCTAGTCTAATTTTATTTTCTACTTTGTTATTGTTCTCCTTTTTTTTTTTTTTTTTTTTGGTGCCACACATGGCTTGTGGATCTTAGTTCATGAGCCAGGGGTAGGGCTGAAACTCCTGCAGTGAGAGCTCAAAGTCCAAACCACTAGAATAACAGAGAACCTCAGACCCCAGTGTATATTCACTGGAGTGAGGTCTCCCAGAGATCCTCATCTCAGCACCAAGACCCAGCCCTACCTAACAGCCTAAAACTGCAGTTTTGGAACCCTGAGGCCAAACAACCAGTAAGACAGGAACACAATCCCATTCATAAAAACAAACAAAAAAAATGAGATGGCAAAGAAATATGTCACAGATAAAGGATCAAGGTAAAAACCTACAAGACCAAATAAATGAAGAGGAAATAGGCAATCTACTTGAAAAAGAATTCAAAATAATTATAGTAAAGATGATCCAGAACCTTGGAAATAAAATGGAGGCACAGATACAGATAATACAAGAAATGTTTAAAAATGATGTAGAAGAACTAAAAAACAAATAAACAGAGATGAAAAACACAATAACTGAAATGAAAAATACACTAGAAGGAATCAATAACAGAATAACTGAGGCAGAAGAATGAATAAGTGAGCTGGAAGACAAAATGGTGGAAATAACTGTTGAGGAACAGAATAAAGAAAACAGAATGAAAAGAACTGAAGACAGTCTCAGAGAACTCTGAGGCAACGCTAAACACACCAACATTTGAATTATAGGGGTCCCAGAAGAAGAGGAGAAAAAGAAAGAGTGTGAGAAAGTACTTGAAGAGATTATAGTGGAAAACTTCACTGACATGAGAAAGGAAAGAGCCAACCAATTCCAGGAAGCACAGAGAATTCCATACAGGATAAACCCTAAGAGAAACACACCAAGATACATATTAATCAAAGTAACAAAAATTAAATTCAAAGAAAAAATATTAGAAGCAGCAAGGAAAAAACAAAGAATAATATAAAAAGGAATCCCCTTAAGGTTATCAGCTGATTTTTCAGCAGAAACTCTGCAAGCCAGAAGGGAATAGCAGGATATATTTAAAGTGATAAAAAAGGAAAACCTACAAAAAAGATTACTCTACCCAGAAAGGATCTCATTCAGATTCAATGGAGAAATCAAAAGCATTCCAGAGAAGCAAAATCTAAGAGAATTCAGGACAACCAAACCAGTTTTACAACAAAAGCTAAAGAAACTTCTGTAAGTGGGAAACACAAGAGAAGAACAAGACCCACAAAAACAAACCCAAAACAATTAAGAAAATAGTAATAGGAACATACATATCGATAATTACCTTAAATGTAAATAGATGAAATGCCCCAACCCAAAGGCACAGACTGGTTGAATGGATACAAAAACAAGACCCATATATATGCTGTCTACAAAAGACCCACTTCAGACCTAGGGACATATACAGACTGCAAGTGAAGAGATGGAAAATGATATTCTGTGCAAATGGAAATCGAAAGCTGGAGTAGCAATACTCGTATCAGATGAAATAGACTTTAAAATAAAGGCTATTACAAGAGGCATCAAATGACTCTACATAATGATGAAGGGATAAATCCAAGCAGAAGATATAACAATAATAAATGTTTATGCACCTAACATAGGAGCATCTCAATACATAAGGAAAATGCTAACAACCATGAAAGGGGAAATCAACAGTAACACAAAAGTAGTAGGGAACTTTAACACCCCACTTACACCAATGAACCGATCATCGAAACAGAAAATAAATAAGGAAACACAAGCTTTAAATGACACAATACACCAGATAGATTTAATTGATATTTATAGACTATTTCACCCAAAACTGGCATAATACATTTTCTTCTCCAGTGCATGTGGAACATTCTCCAGAATAGATCACATCTTGGGTCACAAATCAAGCCTTGGAAAATTTAAGAAAATTGAAATCATATCAAGCATCTTTTCTGACCACAATGTTATAAGGTTGGAAATCAATTACAGGAAAAATGTCTAAAAATCTCAAAGGAGGTTAAAGAGTGCATTAAGAAATAACCAAGAGATGTCTGAAGAAATCAAAGAAGAATTCAAAAAATACATAGAAACAAATGACAATGAAAACACAATGACCCACCACCTGTGGGATGCAGCAAAAGTAGTTCTAAGAGTGAAAGTTTAGAGCAATACAATCTCACCTGAAGAAACAAGAAAAATCTCACATAAACAATCTAACCCCTAACTTAAAGCAACTAGAGAAAGAAGAATAAAGAAAACCCAAAGTCCAAAGTCAGTAGAAGGAAAGAAACCATAAAGATCAGAGCACAAAAAAATGAAATAGAAATGAAGAAAACAATAGCAAAGATCAATAAAACTAAAAGCTGGTTCTTTGAGAAGATAAAAAAAATTGATAAACTCTTAGAAAGACTCATCAAGAAAACAAGGGAAAGGATGCAAATCAATAAAATTAGAAATGAAAAAGGAGAAATCACAACTGGCATCACAGAAATACAAAGCATTATAAGAGACTACTACAAACAACCATATGCCAATAAAATGAACAGCAATGAATAAATGGACAAATTCTTGGAAAGGTACAATTTTCCAAGACTGAACCAGGAAAAATTAGAAAATATAAAAAGACCTATCACAAGTAATGAAATAGAAACTGTAATTAAAAATTTTCCAACAAACAAAAGTCCAGGACCAGATGGCTTCACAGGCGAATTCTATCAAATATTTAGAGAAGAGCTAACACTGATCCTTATCAAACTCTTCCAAAAAATTGCAGAGGGAGGAACACTCCCAAATTCATTCTGAAATGCCACAGTCACCCTGATACCAAAACCAGAAAAAGATATCATGAAAAAAGAAAATTATAGACCAATATCACTGATGAACAAAAATGCAAAAATCCTGAGCAAAATATTAGCAAGCAGAATCCAAAAACACATGAACAGTATTTTACACCATGATCAAGTGGGATTTATCCCAGGGATGCAAGGATTCTTCAATATATGCAAATCAATCAATCTGATACACCATATTAACAAATTGAGGAATGAAAACCATAAGATCATCTCAGTAGATTCAGAAAAAGCTTTTGACAAATTCACCACCAATTTATGATAAAACCTCTCCTGAAAATGGGCATAGAGGGAACATACCTCAACATAATAAAGGCCATATATGACAAATCCACAGCAAACATCATACTCAATGGTGAAAAACTGAAAGCATTTCCACTAAGATCAGGAACAAGACAAGGAAGTCCACTCTTGCCACCCTTATTCAACAGAGTTTTGGAAGTCCTAGCCACAGCAATCAGAGAAGAAGAAGAAATAAAAGGAATACGATTTGGAAAAGAAGAAGTAAAACTGTCACTGTTTGCAGATGACATGATACTATACATAGAAAATCCTAGAGAGGACCTTCAAAATGGTTGAGCAGTAAGACGTGGAGATCACCTTCCTCTCCAGAAATACATCAAAAATACATCTACATGTGGAACAACTCCTAAAGAACACCTACTGAACTTGGGCAGAAGACCTCAGACTTCCCAAAAGGGAAGAAACTCCCCACATACCTGGATAGGGCAAAAGAAAAAAGAAAAAAATCAGAGACAAAAGTATATGGACAGGACCTAGACCTCAGGGAGGGAGCTGTGAAGAAGTACAAGTTTCTACACACTAGGAGGTCCCTTCACTGGCAGAAACAGGGGGGTGGTAAGGGGGGTAATTTTGAGCCATGAAGGAGAGTGCAGCAACAGGGATGCAGAGATTCTCGCACAGAAGATTGGTGCCAACCAACACTCACCAGCCTGAGAGGCTAGTCTGCTCATCCGCCAAGGCAGATGGGGGCTGGGACCTGAGGCAAGGGCTTTGGAGGTCAGATCCCAGGGAGAGGACTGAGGTTGGCTGCGTAAACACAGATTGAAGGGGGTTACTGTGCCACAGCTAGTCAGGATGGAATCTGGGAAAATGTCTGGAACTGCTTAAGAGTCAAGAGACCATTGTTTCAGGGTGTGCAAGGAGAGGGAATTCAGGGCACTGCCTAAATGAACATTAGAGATGGGCATGAGCCGCAGGTATCAGTGCGGACACAGAGACGTACATGAAATGCTAACCCTGCTGCTGCAGCCACCAAGAATCGTGTGTGCAAGCACAGGTGCTCTCTTTACCTTGCCTCCTGGGAGCATGTGCAGCCCACCACTGCTAGGGTCCCATGATACAGGGAAAAGTTCCCCAGGAGAACACATGGCACACCTCAGGCTGGTACAATATCATGCTGGCCTCTGGAGTTGCAGGCTGCCCCACATTCCGTAAGCCTCCCTCCCACCAGCCTGAGTGAACCGGGTTCCCCTAATCAGCAGCTTCTTTAACTCCCTCCTGTCTGAGTGAAGAACAGATGCCAGAGGGCAACCTACATGCAGAGGTGGGGCCAAATCCAAAGCTGAACCAAAGGATCTGTGTGAACAAAGAAGGGAAAGGGAAATTTCTCTGTGCAGCCTCATGAACAGTGGATTAAATCATGACAATCAACTTGACGTACCCTGCATCTATGGAATACCTGAATAGACAATAAATCATCCCAAAATTAAAGCAGTGGACTTTGGGGTCAAGGGTAGACTTGAGGTTTGCTTTATGTGACTGGCTAGTTTCTGTTTTATGTGTTTATTGTACTTTAGTTTCTAATGCTTGTTATCATTGGTGGATTTGTTTTTTGGTTTGGTTGCTATATACTTTTTATTTTTTTAGTATTTTTTTATTTTAACTTTTTTTAATGTTTTATTTTAAAAACTTTATTTTTCTTCTTTCTTTCTTTTATTCCTCCCTTTTATTCTGATCTGTGTGGCTAATAGGGTCTTGGTCCTCCAGGCGGGTGTCAAGTCTGAACCTCTGAAGTTGGAGAGGTGAGTTCAGGATATTAGACCACCAGTGACCTCCAAGACCCACATTATATCAATCAGTAAGAGCTCTCCCAGAGATCTCCATCTCAACACTAAGACCCAACTCCACTCACAACCAGCAAGCTACAGTGCTAGACACCCCATGGCAAACACCTAGCAAGACAGGAACACAAACACACCCATCAGAAGAGAGCCTGCCTAAAATCATAATAAGTTCACAGACACCCAAAAACACCACACTGGACATGGTCCTGACAACCAGAAAGTCAAGATACAGCCTCATCCAACAGAACACAGACACCAGTCCCCTCCACCAGGAAGCCTACACAACCCACTGAACTAACCTTACCTTACCAACTGGGGGCAGACACCAAAAACAATGGGAAATACAAAACGGCAGCCTGCAAAAGGAGACACCAAACAGAGAAAGTTGAGCAAAATGAGAAGACTGAGAAATACACAGCAGATGAAGAAGAAGGAAAAAACTCACCAAAACAAATAAATGAAGAGGAAATAGGCAGTCTACCTGAAAAAGAATTCAGAGTAATGATAGGAAAGGTGATCCAAAATCTTGAAAATAAAATGGAGAAAATACAAGTAATGTTTAACAAGGACCTAGAAGAACTAAAGAGCAAACAAACAATGATGAACAATGCAATAAATGAAATTAAAAATTCTCTAGAAGGAATCAATAGTAGAATAACTGAGGAGATGGACAGATAAGTGACCTGGAATATAAAATAGTGGAAATAATTACTTCAGAGTGGAATAAAGAAAAAAGAATGAAAAGAATTTAGGACAGTCTCAGAGTCATCTGGGACAACATTAAACAAACAAACATTCAAATTATAGGGGTCCCAGAAGAAGAAGAGAAAAAGAAAGGGATAAGAAAATATGTCAAGAGATTATAGTTGAAAACTTCACTAATATGGGAAAGAAAATAATCACTCAAGTCCAGGAAGCACAGAGAGATCCATACAGGTTAAATCCAAGGAGAACCAGAACAAGACATATATTAATCAAACTATCAAAAATTAAGTAGAAAAAAATATATATATTAAAAGCAGCAAGGAAAAAGCAACAAATAACATACAAGGGAATCCCCATAAGGTTAAAAGCTGATCTATTAATAGGAACTCTGCAAGCCAGAAGGGAGTGACAAGACATATTTAAAGTGATGAAAGGGAAAAACCTACAACGAAGATTAATCTACCCAACAAAGATCTCATTCAGGTTCAAAGGAGAAATTAAAACCTTTACAGAGGAGGAAAAGTTAAGAGAATTCAGCACCAAACAACTTACCAACAAATTCTAAAGGAACGTCTCTAGGCAGGAAACACAAGAGAAGGAAAATACCTAAAATAACAAACCCAAACAATTAAGACAATGGTAAAAGGGACACACGTATCAATAACTTCCTTAAATGTAAGTGGATTAAATGCTCCCACCAAAAGACATAATCTGGCTGAATGGCTACAAAAACAAGACCTGTATATATGCTGTCTACAAGAGACCCACTTCAGACGTAGGGACACATACAGCCTGAAAGTGAGGGGATGGAAAAAGATATTCCATGCAAATGGAAATCAAAAGAAAGCTGGAGTAGCAATTCTCATATCAGATAAATAGACTTTAAAATAAAGACTATTACAAGAGACAAAGAAGAACACTACATAATGATCAAGTGATAAATCCAAGAAGAAGATATAACAATTGTAAATATTTATGCACCCAACATAAGAGCGCCTCAATACATAAAGCATCTACTAATAACCATAAAAGGGGAAATCAACAGTAACACATTCATAGTAGGCGGATTTAACACCCCACTTTCACCACTGGACAGATCATCCAAAATAAAAAAAAAATAAGGAAACACAAGCTTTAAATGATACATTAAACAAGATGGACTTAATTGATATTTATAGGACATTCCATCCAAAAACAACAGAATACACGTTCTTTTCAAGTACTCATGGAATATTCTCTAGGATAGATCATATCTTGGGTCACAAATCAAGCCTTGATAAATTTAAGAAAATTGCCATATCAGTTACCTTTTCCAACCACAAGGTTATGAGACTAGATATCAATTACAGAAAAAAAAAAACTATAAAAATTACAAACACATGGAGGCTCAACAATACACTAGTAAATAACCAAGAGACCACTGAAGAAATCAAAGAGGAAATAAAAAAATACCTAGAAACAAATGACAATGAAAACACAATGACCAAAGACCTATGGGATGCAGCAAAAGCATTTCTAAGAGAGAAGTTTATAGCAGCACAGTCCTACCTTAAGAAACAAGAACAATCTCAAATAAACAACCTAAACTTACACCTAAAGCAATTAGAGAACGAAGAACAAAAATAACCCAAAGTTAGCAGAATGAAAGAAATCATAAAGATCAGATAAGAAAGAAATGAAAAGGAAATGAAGGAAGCAATAGCAAAGATCAATAAAACTAAAAGCTGGTTTTTTTTGAGAAGATAAACAAAATTGATAAACCATTAGCCAGATTCATCAAGAAAAAAAAAGGGAGAAGACTGAAATCAATAGAATTAGAAATGAAAAAAGGAGAAGTAATATCTGACACTGTAGAAATACCAAGGATCATGAGAGATTACCACAAGCAACTACATGGCAATAAAATGGACAACCTGGAACAAGTGGACAAATGCTTAGAAAAGCACAAGATTCTGAGACTGAACCAGGAAGAAATAGAAAATATAAGCAGACCAATCACAAGCACTGAAATTGAAACTGTTATTAAAAATCTTCCAACAAACAAAAGCCAAGGTGAATTCTATCAAACATTTACAGAAGATCTAACACCTATACCTCTCGATCTCTCCCAAAATAAATTAGAGGGAGAAACACTCCTAAACTCATTCTATGAGGCCACCATCACTATGATGCCAAAATCAGAGAAAGATGTCACAAGAAAAGAAAATTATAGACCAATATCATTGATGAACATACAGGTAAAAATCCTCAACAAAATACCAGCAAACAGAATCCAGCAGCACATTACATGGATCATACACCATGACAAAGTCTGCTTTATCCCAGGAATGCAAGGACTCTTCAATATACACAAATCAACCAATGTTACACACTATATTAACAAATTGAAGGATAAAAACCATATGATCATCTCAATAGATGCAGAGAAAGCTTTCAATACCCATTTATGATTAAAAAACCTCTGTATAAAGTAGGCATAGAGGGAACTTACCTCAAGATAATAAAGATTATATATGACAAATGCACAACCAACCTTGTTCTCAATGGTGAAAAACTGAAACCACTTACTCTAAGATCAAGAACAAGACAAGGGAGTCCACGTTCACCACTATTATTCAACATAGTTTTGGAAGTTTTAGACACAGCAATCACAGAAGTAAAAGAAATAAAAGGAATCTAAGCTGGAAAAGAAGAAGTAAACAGTAACTGTTTGCAGATTACATGATATTATATGTAGAGAATCCTAAGGATGCTACCAGAAAACTACTAGAGCTAATCAATGAATTTGGTAAAGTAGCAGGATACAAAATTAATGCACAGAAATATCTTGCATTACTATACATTAATGATAAAAAATCTGAAAAAGAAATTAAGGAAACACTCCCATTTACCACTGCAACAAAAAGAATAAAACACCTAGGAATAAACCTACCTAGGGAGACAAAAGACCTGTATGCTGAAAACTATAAGACACTGATGAAAGAAATTAAAGATGATACAAACATATGGAGAGATAAACCATATTCTTGGATTGGAAGAATCAACATTCGTAAATGCCTATACTACCCAAAGCAATCTACAGATTCAATGCAATTCCTATCAAACTGCCAATGGTATTTTTCAGAGAAATAGAAGAAAAAATTTCACAATTTGTATGAAAACACAAAAGACCCCGAATAGCCAGAGCAATCTTGAGAAAGAAAAACAGAGCTGGAGGAATCAAACTCCCTGACTTCAGATTATAATACAAAGCAACAGTAATCGAGGCAGTATGCTACTGGCACAAAATCACAGAGATAAACACACACACCTATGGTTGCCTTATCTTTGATAAAGGAGGCAACAATATACAATGGAAAAAAGACAGCCTTTTCAAAATGTGGTGCTGAGAAAATTGGACAGATACATGTAAAAGAATGAAATTAGAATACTCCATAACACCATACACAAGAAGAAACTCAAAATGGATTAAAGACCTAAATGTAAGACCAGACACCATAAAACTCTAAAAGGAAAACAGGCAGAACACACTGTGACATAAATCACAGCGAGATCTTTTTTGACCCACCTCTTAGAGAAATGGAAACAAAAATAAACAAATGGGACCTAATGAAACTTAAAAGCTTTTGCACAACAAAGGAGACCATATACAAGATGAAAAGACAACCCTCAGAATGGGAGAAAATATTTGCAAATGAAGCAACTGACAAAGGATTAATCTCCAAAATTTACAAGCAGCTCATGCGGCTCAAAAACAAAAAAACAAACAACCCAATCCAAAAATGGGCAGAAGACCTAAACAGACATTTCTCCAAGGAAGATATACAGATTGCCAACAAACACATGAAATAATGCTAAACATCACTAATCATTAGAGAAATGCAAATCAAAACTACAATGAGGTATCACCTCCCACTGGTCAGAATGACCATCATGAGAAAATCTACAAACAATAAGTGCTGGAGATGGTGTGGAGAAAAGGGACCCTCTTGCACTTTCTGTGGGAATGTAAGTTTATACAGTCACTATGGTGAACAGTATGGAGATTCCTTAAGAAACTAAAAATAGGACTACCATATGACCCAGCAATCCAACTACTGGGCATATACCCTGAGAAAACCATAAATCAAAAAGAGTCATTCACCACAATGTTCATTGCAGCACTATTTACAATAGCCAGGACATGGATTCAACCTAAGAGGCCATCAACATATGAATGAATAAAGAAGATGTGGCACATATATACAATGGAAATTACTCAGAAATAAAATGAAACAAAATGGAGTTATTTGAAGTGAGGTGGATGGACCTAGAATCTGTCATACAGAGCGAAGTAAGTCAGAAAGAGAAAAACAAATACCATATGCTAACACATATATATGGAATCTTAAAAAAAATAATAAAAAAATAGGTTCTGAATAACCTAGGGGCAAGACAGGAATAAAGATGCAGAGGTAGAGAATGCACTTGAGGACATGGGTTGGGGGAAGTGTAAGCTGGGACGAAGTGAGAGAATAGAATTGACATATATACACTACCAAATATAAAATAGGTAGCTAGTGGGAAGCAGCTGCATAGCACAGGGAGATCAGCTTGGTGCTTTGTGACCACCTAGAGGGGTGGAATAGGGAGAGTGGGAGGGAGAGGATATGGAGATATATGTATATGTATAGCTAATTCACTTTGTTATGTAGCAGAAATTAACACAACAATATAAAAAAATTATACTCCTATAAAGATGTTTAAAAAAATGGAGCTGGAGTAAGACAAAAATTAAAGAAACACTGGACATTAAAGATACAAAAAAAAAAAAAACAAAATCCCAAAGATGCCACCAGAAAACTACTAGAACTAATCAATGAATTTGGTAAGTTTGCAGGATACAAAATTACTGCACAGAAATCTCTGTCATTCCTATACACTAACAATGGAAATTCAGAAAGAGAAATTAAGGAAACAATCACATTTACCATCACAGCAAAAAAAAATAGAATACCTAGGAATAAACCTACCAAAGGAGGTGAAAGACCTGTACTCAGAAACCTATAAAACACTGATGAAAGAAATCAAAAATGACATAAACAGATGGAGAAATAAACCATTTTCTTAGATTGGAAGAATCAATATTGTGAAAACGATTATACTACCAAAAGTAATCTACAGATTCTGTGCAATTCCTTTCAAACTACCAATGGCATTCTTCACAGAATTAGAACAAAAAGTTTTACAATTCGTATGGAAACACAAAAGACCCTGCATAGCAAAAGCATTCTTGAGAAAGAAAAATGGAGGTGGAGGAATCAGGCTCCCTGACTACAAACTATACTACAAAGCTACAGTAATCAGGAAAGTATGGTAGTGGCACAAAAACAGAAATATAAACCAATGCTACAGGATAGAAAGCCCAGAGATAAACCCACACACATATGGGCACCTAATTTATGACAAAGGAGGCAGGAACATTCAATGGAGAAAAAACTGCCTCTTCAATAAGTGTTGCTGGGAAAACTGGACAGTTACATGTAAAAGAATGAAATTAGAACACTCCTTAACACCATACATACACAACAATAAACTCAAAATGGGTTAAAGACCTAAATGTAAGATCAGACACTATAAAACTTTTAGAGTAAAACATAGAAAACACACCCTTTGACAGAAACTACAGCAAAATCTTTTCTGACCCACCTCCTAGAGTAATGGAAATAAAAACAAAAATAAACAAATGGGACTTAATTAAACTTCGAAGCTTTTGCATAGCCAAGGAAACCATAAACAAGAAAAAAAGACAACCCTCAGAATGGGAGAAAATATTTGGAAATGAAACAACAGACAAAGGATTAATCTGCAAAATATACAAACAGCTCATGTAGCTCCATATCAGAAGGACAAACAATTCAAATAAAAAATGGGTGGAAAACCTAAATAGACATTTCATCAAAGAAGACATACTAATGGCCAAGAGGCACATGAAAAGATCTCAACATCACTAACTATTAGAGAAATGAAAATCAAAACTACAATGTGGTATCACCTCATGCCGGTCAGAATGGCCATCATCAAAAAATCTACAAACAATAAATGCTGGAGAGGGTGTGGAGAAAAGGGATCCCTCTTGTACTGCTGGTGAGATTGCAAATTGATACAGCCACTATGGAGAACAGTATGGAGGTTCCTTATAATGCTAAAAGTAGAACACCATAAGACCCAGACATCTCACTCCTGAGCATATACCCTGAGAAAAGCATAATTCAGAAATAGACATGTACCACAATGTCCATTGCAGTGCTATTTACAATAGCCAGGACATGGAGTTAACCTAAATGTCCATCGACAGAAGAATGGATAAAGAATATGTGACACATATATATAATGGAATATATTCAGCCATAAAAAGAAATTGAGTTATTTGTAGTGAGGTGGATTGATTAGAGTCTGTCACACAGAGTGAATTAAGTCAGAAGGAGAAAAACAAATACTATATGCTAATGCATATATATTGAATCTAAAAAAAAACAAAAAACAAAAACAAATGGTACCGATGAACCTGGTGGCATGGCTGGAATAAATATGTAGACATAGAGCATGGACTTGTGGACATGGGAGGGGAGGAGGTAGTTGGGGCAAAGTGAGAATAGCAGCAACATATATACACAACCAAATGTAAAATAGTTAGCTAGTGGGAAAAAGCAGCATAGCACAGGGAGATCAGCTGGATGATTTTCAAAGACCTAGAGATGTGGCATAGGGAGGGTGGGAGGAAGTCTCAAGAGGGAGGGGGTATGGGGATATATGTATTCATATGGTTGATTCACTTTGTTGTATAACAGAAACAAACATATTATTGTGAAGCAATTATACTCCAATAAATATCTATTAAAAAAAGTAAAGAGAACCATATTTTATATAGCATAATTTAGTAATTTTAAAATGAAATTTCCAGATTTCCACAAGATTACACATTTATACACTTGTAATAAAATTGAGACATATTTTTTTGTCTCATCAATTGTTGAATTCATCATAAAGTATTGCCTGTTTTTATTCAAAGATTGCTACACTAAGCCCTAACTAGAATCAAATAAAAAACAGACAACCTTGAAGGTGAAGGGAACAGAACAGACCATGAAAACTGGATTCAACCTAATGTACCAAGAAAACACTTACTAAGAGTAAAATGTTATTGACATGCTGTCTCAAAGAGTTAGGGAACTTATTCAGAGGACCAATTGTTTTGGAGATAACAGCTTCTACATTTTATCAGCTTCCTCTTGCTTATTTGTCAAATAAAGTCTAGTTGTATTGTGACTAGTTATTATGTGTATAAAATTTGGATTAAAAGGATGTTTCAAGTTAAATTAGACTAATACAAAATATTGAACCTATATTCACTCATACAATACAAAGTACAATAAGCTTTCTTGTAATATGTAATTATATCTTTAAAATGTGCCAATTATTATAAATAAAAATCTCACTTTTTATTGTTTACCAAGTAAGATGAATTCAACTTCGCCATGTATCTGAAGGCAGAACATATCTGTGTTTTTCCTATCAATGCACTGAAACCTGAGAAGCCATAATTCAATAGAAAAAGAGATAAAACTCAATGGTTGCAGGTATATGCCAAGAAAATTCAACAACTGAGACATGGAAAAAAAGTGAATGTTTTCTACTATTTGTAAATAAATGTCAGTTTATTATGCATTTTATTTGATCAGTTTATTTTTATTTATTTGATCAGTAAGATATTTTGGGAAAAAAAATTTTTACTCAAAAAAAGCTTTTTTGTTATATTTTATATTCTGCAGAGCAGTTTCCTTATGGAGTATCATTTGAACAATGCATAAGGCATAAAAGAAATGATTTATAGAAATGATGAAATGTGATTTTCTTCTTTAAGGTCAAATCTATTTGAATAGAATCATGTTAATTTATCCACTCTTTTTTCAAATGGTAAACTCAAATATAAATTATTCAATAGGTCTATCATATAATTCATTGGACTGTGTAAGATAATAATTAAGTAAAGAGCATCATATGGTACTGTTCATGGACAATTTACAGCACAAATACATATAATAATATTTTTACTCTCCCACTTGATAACAATGTCAGCAACCTATAAATGCCACTATACAGCTCTGCTCATGAGAAGCAGGAGTAATGAACTATAAGAGCTTGCTCTTTGAAAAGAATGAATTAAATGGCAATGTCTGTGATTATATCATAATGATTAAGTGAATATAATGAAGCATGCAGTGAATTCTTCAATATCCATTTCAGAGGAAGTGGGTTACCCTGGTCTACTTTGATATCACTGTTTTAAACTGTATTATGCTACAAGTGTGTGTGGCTTTTAGAGACCAAAATAATCTGGCATCATTTGGAACAAAAATGAAAAGTGTAAGATAAATTTTGCTGGCATTTTCATTAAGGCTTTCAAGTTAAACAGTTTTCTTATTCACCAGAAGCTCTTCCCCACAGTCTTATTGAATCATATTTCTTATCCAAAGGCACATTTATACACATGAAGTGAATAGAAATGGAACAACTTACCTTTTCATTTCAACTGTTAAGAATGACTAGGACCTACCAGTGCATGGCTAATTTGGTCCTGGTAGTCAGTAACCATTGTGAAGATTTTAAAGGAACAGATTGGGCAGCAGGATTGCAACCTCATTTACATGCTATGAAAGACATTGCTTGGACCAGAGGGCAGAGAGCAGAAGCAAGAAGAACTACAATCCTGCAGCCTGTGGGGAAAAAAACATTCACAAAAAGATAGGCACAATGAAAAGGCAAAGGGCTATGTACCAGATGAAGGAACAAGATAAAACCCCAGAAAAACAACTAAATGAAGTGGAGATAGGCAAACTTCCGGAAAAATAATTCAGAATAATGATGGTGAAGACGATCCAGGACCTCAGAAAAATAATGCAGGCAAAGATCGAGAAGATGCAAGAAATGTTTAACAAAGACCTAGAAGAATTAAACAACAAATAGAGATGAAAAATACAATAACTGAAATTAAACCTACACTAGAAGGAATCAATAGCAGAATAACTGAGGCAGAAGAACGGAAAAGTGAACTGGAAGACAGAATTGTGGAATTCACTGCTAAAGAACAGAATAAAGAAAAAAGAATGAAAAGAAATGAACAGCCTAAGAGACCTGTGGGACAACATTAAATGCAACAACATTCACTTTATAGGGGTCCCAGAAGGAGAAGAGAGAGAGAAAGGACCAGAGAAAATATTTGAAGAGATTATACTCGAAAACTTGCTTAACATGGGAAAGGAAATAGTCACCAAAGTTCAGGAAGCTCAGCGATCCCACACAGGATAAACCCAAGGAGAAACATGCCAAGACACATAGTAATCAAATTGGCAAAAATTAAAGACAAAGAAAAATTATTGAAAGCAGCAATGGAAAAATGACAAATAACATACAAGGGAACTCCCGTAAGGATAACAGCTGATTTCTCAGCAGAAATTCTACAAGCCAGAAGGGAGTGGCATGATATACTTAAAGTGATGAAAGGGAAGAACCTACAACCAAGATTACTCTACCCGGCAAGAATCTCATTCAGATTTGATGAAGATATCAAAAACTTTACAGACAAACAAAAGCTAAGAGAATTTAGCACCACCAAACCAGCTCTACAACAAATACTAAAGGAGCTTCTCTAAGTGGGAAACATAAGAGAAGAAAAGGACCTACAAAAACAAACCCAAAACAATTAAGAAAATGGTCATAGGAACATACATATGGATAATTACCTTAAACGTGAATGGATTAAATGCTCCAAATAAAAAACACAGGTTTGCTGAATGGATACAGAAACAAGACCCATATATATGCTCTCTACAAGAGACGCACTTCAGCCCTAGGAACACATACAGACTGAAAGTGAAGGGATGGAAAAAGATATTCCATGCAAATGGAAATCAAAAGAAAGCTGAGTAGCTATACTCATATCAGATAAAATAGACATTAAAATAAAGAATGTTACAAGAGACAAGGAAGGACAGTACATAATGTTCAAGGGATCAATCCAAGAAGATATAACAATTATAAATATATATGAACCCAACATAGGAGCACCTCAATACATAAGGCAACTGCTAACTGCTATAAAAGAGGAAATCAACAGTAACACAATAATAGTGGGGGACTTTAACACCTCACTGAAACCCATGGACAGATCGTCCAAAACGAAAATAAATAAGGAAACAGAAGCATTAAATGACTCAATAGACCAGATAGATTTAATTGATATTTATAGGACACTCCATCCAAAAACAGCAGATTACACTTTCTTCTCAAGTGTGCATGGAACATTCTCTAGGATAGATCACATCTTGGGTCACAAATCAAGCCTCAGTAAATTTAAGAAAATTGAAATCATATCAAGCATCTTTTCTGACCACAACCTTATGACATTAGAAATGAATTACAGGGGAAAAAAAGTAAAAAACACAAACACAATACGCTAAACAATATGCTACTGAATACCCAAGTGTCACTGAAGAAATCAGAGAAGGAAATCCAAAAGTACCGAGAGACAATGAAAACACAATGATCCAAAACCTATAGGACGCAGCAAGAGCAGTTCTAAGAGGGAAGTTTATAGCTATAGAAGCCTACCTCAGGAAACAAGAAAAATCTCAAATAAACAGTCTAACCTTACACCTAAAGGAACTAGAAAAAGAAGAACAAACAAAACCCAAAGTTAGCAGAAGGAAAGAAATCATGAAGATCAGAACAGAAACAAATGAAACAAAGAAACAAAGAAAACAATAGCAAAGATCAATAAAATTGGGGCTTCTCTGGTGGCGCAGTGGTTGAGAGTCCGCCTGCCAATTCAGGAGATATGGGTTCATGTCGCGGTCCAGGAAGATCCCACATGCTGCAGAGCGGCTAGGCCCGTGGGCCATGACCACTGAGCCTGTGCGTCCGGAGCCTGTGCTCTGCAATGGGAGAGGCCACAACAGTGAGAGGCCTGCGTACCACAAACAAACAAACAAAAAAAAAATCAATAAAACTAAAAACTGGTTCTTTGAGAAGAAAAAAAAAATTGATAAATCATTAGCCAGACTCATCAGGAAAAAGAGGGAGAGGACTCAAATCAATAAAATTAGAAATGCAAAAGAAGTTACAACAGACACCACAGAAATACAAAGCATCCTAACAGACTACTACAAGGAACTCTATGCCAATAAGATGGGCAACCTGGAAGAAACTGACAAATTCTTAGAAAGGTATAACCTTCTAAGACTGAACTAGGAAGAAATAGAAAATAAGAACAGACCAATCACAAGTAATGAAATTGAAACTGTGATTAAAAATCTTCCAACAAACAAAAGTCCAGGACCAGGTGGCTTCACAGGTGAATTCTGTCAAACATTTAGAGAGGAGATAACACCCATCCTTCTCAAACTCTTCCAAAAATTTGCAGAGGGAGGAACACTCCCAAAATCATTCTATGAGGCCACCATCACACTGATACCAAAACCAGACAAAGATACTACAAAAAAAGAAAATTACAGACCAATAACACTGATGAATATAGATGCAAAAATCCTCAACAAAATACTAGCAAACAGAATCCAACAGCACATTGAAAGGATCATACACCATGATCAAACGGGATTTATCCCAGGGATACAAGGATTCTTCAATATATGCAAATCAATCAATGTGATTCACCCTATTAACACATTGAAGAATAAAACCCATGTGATCATCTCAATAGATGCAGAAAAAGCTTTTGACAAAATTCAACACCCATTTATGATAAAAAAAAAACTCTCCAGAAAGTGGGCATAGAGGTAACCTACCTCGACATAATAAAGGCCATATATGACAAACCCACAGCAAACATCATTCTTAATGGTGAAAAACTAAAAGCATTTCCTCTAAGATCAGGAATGAGACAAGGATGCCCATTCTCACCGCTACTACTGAACACAGTTTTGGAAGTCCTAGCCACGGCAATCAGAGAAGAAAGAGAAATAAAAGGAATACAAATTAGAAAAGAAGAAGTAAAACTGTCACTGTTTGCAGATGACATGATACTATACATAGAGAATCCTAGAAATGCCACCATAAAACTACTAGAGCTAATCAATGAATTGGGTAAAGTTGCAGGATACAAAATTAATGCACAGAAATCTCTGGCATTCCTATACACTAATGATGAAAAATCTGAAAGAGAAATTTAGGAAACACTCCCATTTACCATTGCAACAAAAAGAATAAAATAGCTAAGAATAAACCTGCCTAAGGAGGTAAAATGCTTGTACTCAGAAAACTATAAAACACTGATGAAAGAAATCAAAGATGACATGAACAGTGGAGAAATATACCATGTTCTTGGATTGGAAGAATCAATATTGTGAAAGTGACTATACTACCCAAATTCTACCCAGATTCAATGCAATACTACCCAGATTCAATGCAATCCCTATCCAATTATCAATGGCACTTTTAAAGAACTAGAACAAAAAATCTTAAAATTTGTATGGAGACACAAAAGACCCCGAATAGCCAAAGAAGTCTTGAGGGAGAAAAGCGGAGCTGGAGGAATCAGACTCCCTGATTTCAGACTATACTACAAAGATACAGTAATCTAGACAATATGGTACTGGCACAAAAACAGAAATATACATCAATGGGACAGTATAGAAAGCCCAGAGATAAACCCAGGCACCTATGGTCAACTAATCTATGACAAAGGAGACAAGGATATACAGTGGAGAAAAGGCAGTCTCTTCAGTAAGTGGTTCTGGGAAAACTGAACAGCTTTGTAAAAGAATGAAAATAGAACACTCCCTAACACCACACACAAAAATAAACTCAAAATGGATTCGAGACCTAAATGTAAGACCGCACACTATAAAAATCTTAGCGGAAAACATAGGAAGATCACTCTTTGACATAAATCACAGCAAGGTCTTTTTTGATCCACCTCCTAGAGTAATGGAAATAAAAACAAAAATAAACAAATGGGACCTAATGAAACTTAAAAACTTTTTCACAGCAAAGGAAACCATAAAGAAGACGAAAAGACAACCCTCAGAATGGGAGAAAATATTTGCATATGAAGCAATGGACAAAGGATTAATCTGCAAAATAAAGAAACAAACAACCCAATCCAAAAATGGGCAGAAGATCTAAATAGACATTTCTCCAAAGAAGACATACAGATGACCAAGAAGCACATGAAAAGCCACTCAGCATCACTAATTATTAGAGAAATGCAAATCAAAACTACAATGAGGTATCACTTCACACCAGTTAGAATGGGCATCATCAGAAAATCTACAAACAACAAATGCAGGAGAGGGTGTGGAGAAAAGGGAATCCTCTTGCACTTTTGGTGGGAATGTAAATTGATACAGCCACTATGGAGAACAGTATGGAGGTTCCTTAAGAAACTAAAAATAGGATTACCATATGATCCAGCAATCCCACTTCTGAGCATATACCCAGAGAAAACCATATTTCAAAAAGACACATGCACCCCAATGTTCATTGCAGCACTATTTTCAATAGCCAGGTCATGGAAGCAGCCTAAATGCCCATTGACAGACGAATGCATAAAGAGTTGTGGTACATATATACAATAGAATATTACTCAACCTTAAAAAGGAATGAAATTGAGTCATTTATTGAGACGTGGATGAATCTAGAGACTGTCATACAGAGTGAAGTAAGTCAGAAAGACAGAAACAAATATCGTATATTAATGCATGTATGTGGAACCTAGAAAAATGTTACAGATGAACCAGTTTGCAGGGCAGAAGTTGAGACACAGATGTAGAGAACAAATGTATGGACACCAAGGGGGGCAAGCCATGGGGGGTTGGGGATGATGGTGTGATGAATTGGGAGATTGGGATTGACATGTATACACTGAAGTGTATAAAACTGATGACAAATAAGAACCTGCTGTATAAAAAATAAATAAAATAAAATTCAAAAATTTAAAAAAAAAGACGTTGCTTGGATATATTGACTCTGCTAAAAATATACAACACTTCTGATGTTTACATTGTGATTAAATTAAAACTATGGTTAATATTTTGAATTTTGCATGAATGCATAGGTTTGATACTTAATAAACATAAGGATACATTTTAAAATGTTCAGAGTATGTGAAATAATAAAATTTTTCTTTCATTCTTATTTTTCATTTTCTGTAGCTGTATCAACTGCTAGAATACAGATTTTCATTGCCTCAGACTTGGCCATATTTTTCATGAGATGGCAAATTTAGTCCCACTGTTTCTAACTTCATCAGCAGAAATTGTAGTAGAAAATACTTGACATTTTTTACTTCTTCTTTTTTCAACTTTCGTATTCACTTTTATTGAACTTTAATCCATCTTTCTTGAAAATAAGACCAAGAAGTATAAACACAGCCCTAGTTCTAGACTGGGATTTTAAATCTAGGAATATGGGGTGAGTGTAGCTGTGTGTGTGGTTTCTTTGGCCAACAAAATATTTTAAAAAACGTTGAAAGCATTAAGGGAGGACATGCATACTCCCAATTCCATCTGCATACTGGCATTTCATCTGGTTCCAAAATCTTTGTGGTATGTAATGTGAGATGCAACTAGCCACCTTTCCAATAATGACAGTATCATAGTCATTAAATATTCTATTGAAATTTTACTCTTAACCACTGCCAAGAAGTTTGTGGAGGCTAATAGCTGTAACCAAATTATTCTCCACTGAAAATAAGCATAGAATCAAAATTGGAATAAAAGTAAGGTTTAATTTCTTTTTTTCCTATTTTGAGAAATTATATTATTTTGTGCTTGTGCAATGGGTCCTTTTGTAAGAAACAAAATGTATATATAGGGCTTCCCTGGTGGCGCAGTGGTAGAGAGTCTGCCTGCCAATGCAGGGGACACGGGTTCATGCCCCGGTCCGGGGAAGATCCCACATGCCGCGGAACATCTAAGCCCATGAGCCATGGCCGCTGAGCCTGCGCGTCCGGAGACTGTGCTCCACAACGGGAGAGGCCACAACAGTGAGAGGCCCGTGTACCACAAAATAACAAACAAACAAACAAACAAAAAATATATATATATAAAACAATACATATACATGGTAAGAAAATAAAACAGTACAAAAACTTTAGAGCAAAGCTTGCTTTCTTTACACACTAAAACCCTTCCTTCTAGAGTTTACAACAGATATAATTCTTGTGTATCTTTACAGAAACATACAGATAAACATATATGTATATATATTATTTTAAAAACAGACATTTTATTATATTATGCACATTTGTCTGCATCTTACTTTATCATTATGTCCTAGAGATTATTCCTTACGAGTCCAAATAAAGCTAGCTCATTTACATTAGACTCTGTAAAAGCAGTCCATTACGTGACTGTACAGTGAAACAGATCTTTCTTGATTCTATAGGATTCTGCTTACTTTCCATAAGCATCAGAGTCTTCCTTCTCCTCCTCGTTTTCCTCTGGTTCTTGCATTTTCTCAAGTAGGTTAATTGCAAACTCACAATTCTATTACCTCACCATGACAATAAGTGAAAAATAAGTTATTTTTACTGTATTGTTACTTTTATAAGATAAATTTAGTTTGCCCAAGGGAATAAATGCATGATATTTTACTTAAAGTGCATTTTTGTGTATACAGATGTATATATACACACACACATAATAAAAGGAAAGAGAATGTGTAAGTCTAACACAGCAAGGGTGTTTAAAAGTCCTTTCCAGAACAAAGCAGTTATGCTTTCGTAATCCTGACTAAATGAAGTCAGGCAGGCAGCTATTACTCAGGGTTACAGACCATTGTTCACTGTTTCCACAGAGGAGCAGCCATGTGGTATGTAAAGCATGAATGATGTGGACAGAGTTGTTGGTCACTGATGGAGTCTATAACAACTCTCATAGTCATCAGTGCCCAAAAAGCACCAGCTTTTTAGTAAGAAGAGTGATGACCCACAAAAGAGATGTTTTTAAAGACACTGAATATCAGGTAAGGCAGGGATTTTAAAACTTCTACTCTAAGCAAAAATTAAAAGTTGCACTAAGCAGATTTTTATCCTGAGAAAAACCACTTGGAGAGCTCATTTTAACTGAAGAGTAAGAAAAATTATCTTGCTGGAAAGGAAGTAGGAAGAATGTTTTGTGACATACCTATAGGGCTTGGGAGAAAAAATGAACCAATTTGAAATCTTACTTATCCCAGTGCCATGATTAGCCTCCTATGTGGTCTTCTAGAATTTTTATATTTTAAGGTTACAATATAAACTATGATCCATTTTGAATTGATTTTCTGCATAGTGTGTAATAGTGATCAACACAAGTCTTATGCATTGAAAGGCAGGTTATACCTTTCATTGAAAAAAGCTATTAGTGGCCCATAGCTAAGTAGGAGAAACTGTGTTTTCTCATTTCCCTGGAACAGTCTTGATTTATGCCTGCTATTTGTGCAGATTGATTAATAATGTTCACTTTTACTCTCTAATGTACCCCCATTTGATGCTAAGTGATCACACTACCCACAGGCCCCCTTTCTCAGAAAGAGATATAAGCTGCTGAATGACATTTAGATTAAATAATAGGTTGGGTTTAATAAGAATCATCTGAAACACAAAGAAATTTCTTCCTTTTTGACACTATCAAAGTGTTCTGCTCTCCTTTATAACTATTCCTTACCACCACCTATCAATTCACATTTTTTAAATGGTGACATTAGAATCAGGTTATGATGACATTTTGTTGTCAACAGCAAAATAAAGGTCTAAAAAAATAATTGACTCAGTAGAATGGGATTTATTATCAGTTACATTTTTTGTTTATAGTTTTGACTGTTAAAAATAAACTTTGATTTTTCTTTCCCTTACATGTGGCTATTGTCAATTAAAAGTAAATAGTAGATTAATTAAATAGACTTTATTCCTAATATATCAAGTAATATTGTGAGTTGTAATATTAGTCCATGGATCAATTATTACATAAAGTACTTTAGAAATTTCATTGTAGATACACCAACTCTCGGGTTAAGAGTGGTAAAACTATAAATTAAGGGTGTCTATACAACCTTGGAAAAGATCCTCAATCAATTTAAATTTTCGTGCAATGGAGATAAAATAGCACATAATTCATAAGTACTTTAATGATTATTGGAAATATTAATAAATGTAAAATGTTTACCAGTATGTTATTTGAGTATGTATTTCATTTACATTTAATGTAAGTAATGATATGATACAATTTACTTCTACAATTTTGCTCTTTGTGCTATATATGACCTATGTCAGTTGTTTTTTTTTTCTCTTTTCCTCCAGTATTGCCTTCTTCTGTGTTAAATAGATTTTTTTTCTATACTTATATTTTTCTTATTACTTTTTAACTATATTTCATAGTTATTATCTTAGTGGTTGCCCTGGGTTTTCAAATTAACATATTAATTCAAAACAATCTAGTTTAGATAAATACCAACTTAATTTCAAAAATATATGAAAAACTTTGCTGTAATGCAGCTTCATTCTGTACCCCTTCCTTTGTGCTATTATTGACATACAAATTTCATCTTTATACATTTTAAGCCCATAAATGTTATTTTATAATTACTGCTTAATGAAGTTTTCTTTAAACAGATCAAAGAGTTACAAGAGTGTATTTATATTACCTTTTACGTTTTCCTGTGTAGTTCTTGTGTTTTCTGTACAATGATTTGTGTAGATTTGAGTTACTGTTTAGTGTCCTTACAGTTCAGTTTGAAGGATCCCTTTTGATGTTTTTTGTAGGACAAGTTTGCAAACAATAGGTGCCCTCAGCTTGCTTTATTTGAGAATATAGAATATATATCTTTCATTTTTGAAAGATATTCTTGCTTTATTTAAGATTCTTGGTTGACTTTTTTTTTAGCATTTAGATTATGTCATCTCTGATGGTTAACATTTTGTTTCAATTTGGAAGATGTTTTTAAATGAGAACAACTTTTACATTGGTGAACTTTGAGTAAAGCAGATTGTCCTCCATAATATCAATGGGCTTCATTCAAGCAGTTGAAAGCCTGAATAGAACAAAAAGTTCAGCTTCCTCAAGCAAGAGAAAAATTCTCCAGCAGAGTGCCTTCAAACTTCATCTGCACCATCAGCTCTCCTGAGTCTCCACCTGCTGGCCTTCAGACTGGAACTGCACCATCAGCTCTATAGTGTTTTGAGCCTGTCAAGCCCACACTACAGATTTTGGACAGCCTAACCTCCATAATCACATAAGCCAATTCCTTAAAATAAGTCTCTTAATAGATATGTGTGAAATACACACACACATGCATGCACACACACACATCCTATTTGTTCTATTTCTCTGAATAACTTTGACTACAGATTTTGGTACTGAGAGTAATTCTAGAGAAACAGGATCTTAAAGATGAATTTTCTAGACTAGTTCTGGAGTTTCTGGAATTGGCTGTCTAACCTGACTAGATTTAAAGACAATAATGACTCTATTTCCAGTGTAAAGAGAGCACATCCACGGTGTGATAAGCAATAGAGATAAACAAAATATCACCATTGGAAACTTCTTATCAAACGTTTGTAAGAAGCAAGGTGAGTGACCATGTATATGATACTTTCAAACATTTTCCTCAAACTAAGGAGTATAATGGAATTGGGTAGTTTCTACTAATATCACTAGACAAAGTGGGAAAACCAAATAATGAGCTCAAGAATTCAAATTTCCAGCTCAAGGGCTCATAAATGACCTGAAAACTTCTATGCCTATACTGAAAAATGCCTTTTTTTTTTCTGTATCAACAGTGTTGAGACTGCTGAAAAACAAACCCAGAAACTTATCTTGTTAAGTGACTAACTTAAAATGCAAAGTGAATTCTCAGTCTCACAGGGTGTCTACTGTTTGAGAGCCTTGATTAGGAAGGAATGGGATCCTGAAAGTTAGAATCATGATTTGTAGAAAGATGTTGAATGAAGCTGAGGACATTGAGCAATTGAGCACCTAAATTATGAGGAATCTTTGCCAGTAGAAACAGCCTATCCACCTATAGTACAAGCAGCCTCTCCACTCCTTTGTGAGGAGATTAATTCTGCATTGCCTGAAGAAACTGTAATGGCTCCCCCCGAGGCAGTTGCCATGCAAGACAATGCTGATTCTAGTTAGGAACCACCCACAACAACTTGTTTTACTTTTAGAACTATTACTAGACTCCAGCAGACCCCCAAAGGAGAGGTATAAAATGTGACCTATGAGAAGGTGAACTACACTCCAAAATAACTACTAGAATTTTCTATTTTATATGGACAGAATCTGGGGAATATGTGTGGGAATGGATATTAAGGGTGTGGAGTAATATTCAAAGGAAAATAAAATTGGATCAGGGCAAATTTATTGATATGTGTCCACTGAACAGAGATTTAAAATTTAATAGTATAGATTGGCAAATTAGAGAGGGCTTTAACAGTTTGTTTGGCTTAAGCAAGGACTAGAAGGTGGCCCAGAGTGAGTGAGCTAGAAAGGCCAGACCTGCCATGGTTTACTGTAGAGGAAGTAATTCAAAGGCTAAGCATATTAGAATGTTAGAGTGGATTAGTCATTTAAGACCTCTCACCCACGCTCACAGGGTTCAGAAGACACACCTCTCACCATGACTTGTAAGAAGATAACTTTGTGAGTGGAGCCCCAGCATCCTTGAAGAGTTATGTGATTGCTTTTTTCTGAAGGCTAGACCTTACAATGGGAACTGGGGTCACTGGATTGGGTCACTGAATTGGGAATAATTGGATCCTGGGGTGACAGGAGCCAAGTGGTGGTACTCAACTGCCAAATGCAGGGTGGGTGTGGTTACTGTAATGGACAATAGAGCCCAAACAGCAATCAGAATAGTCTGACTCTCTCAGACCTATGCGATTGGCTAGTTGATCATGGTGTTCCTAGAAAGGCAATAGTTAGGAAACCTACTAAATTCTTGCCTGTATAAGCAGAAAAGTTCTATGTCAAGTGAACAAAAGACTAGCCTAAATCATAAAAACAGACAGTCATGGCCCATCAATCAATTCCCAGACTTGAACCAGTTTACAGACACAGAACCTCTTGAATAAAGAGGATGCCAAAACCCCTTGAGAAAAGAATTTGGTACATTGCCAAAAGTTTACACTGTTAATCATTCCCCCAGTGTTCCTGAAGGAAATTAAGGCCTTATACTAGGTTAACTGCACTGGGGAAAAGAAAATCATCAAACCTTTGGAGGCCTACTGGACACTGGCTCTGAACTGTCACTAATTCCAGGAGACACAAAACATCAATATCATTCATGGCTCAGAAGTGTGGGTTATAGAGGTCAGGTGACCAATGGAGTATTAGTTAGATCTACCTCCTAGTGGGCACATGGGTCCCTGATCTCATCTTGTGGTTTTCTCTCCAGTTCTGGAATGCTGGATGTATTTAACCTCTGGCAGAATCCCCAGTGTGGTTCCATGATCTGTGGAGTAAGGGCAATATGACAGGAATAGCCACGAGGAATCCACTAGAACTGCCTCTACTTAGAAAAATAGTAAACCAAAAACAATACCATATTCATGGAGGGTTTGCCAAGATTAAGGCCACCACTTGAAGGATGTAGAGGTGGTGATTCCCACCTCATCTCCGTTCAATATGACTATTTGTCCTGTGCAGAATACTGATGGATTTTGATAATGACAGTGGATTATGGTAAGTTTAATCTTGCAGTGACTTCAATTGCAGCTGCTGTACCAGATGTGGATTTATTGCTTGAGCACATTAACACATCCTCTGGTACCCACTACTGGTACTCTTAGTACCAGTTATTAATTTGACAAATGCTTTTTTTTTCTAATCCCTGTAAATAAACACCACCTGAAGCATTGAGTTTTACCTTGCCAGGCCAGCAATACCTCTTCACTGTCCTACCTCAGGAGTATATCAACTCTATAAACTCTGTCATAATTTAGTTTTGTTAAGATCTCGATCCCCTTTCTATTACACACTGGTCTATTACATTGATAACATTATACTGATTGAACCTAATGAGGAAGAAGTAGCAATTATTTTAGACATATTGATAAGACATTTACATGTCAGGAGGTGGGAAATAAATCTGACAAAAATTCAGGAGTTTTCTACCTTAGTGAAATTTCCAGAAGTCAAATGGTGTGGGGCATATTGAGATATCCTTTTCAAAGTAAAAGATAAGTTGTTGAAGATGGCCCCTCCTACAACAGAAAAGGAGGCACAATGCCTGGTGGGCCCCTTGGGATATTGGAAGCAACATATTCATTTGAATATGTTACTCTGGCCTACCTATTTACCTAGTTTCTTGAAATGGGACCCAGAACAAAAGAAGGATCCACAACAGATCCAGGCTGCCTCTGCCAATTGGGTCACATGATCTGTCAGATCCAATGGTGCTTGAAGTGTCAATGTCAGATAGGGATGCTGTTTGGAGCCTTTGACAGTTCCATGGGTGAATCAAGTACAGGTCTTTAGGATATTGGAGAAAGGTCTTTAGAATATTGGAGAAAGGTCTTTCTGTCATCCACAGATAACTACCCTCTTTTTGAGAAATAGTTCCTGGCTTGCTTCTGGGCTTTGGTAGAGACTGAATGCTTAATCATGGGCCAGTAAGTTACCATGCAACCTGAGCCCATCATGAACTGGGTGTTATCTGACCTACCAAGTCATAAAGTTGGACATGCAAAGCAGGAATCCATCATCAAATAGAAATGGTATTCATGAGATTGGGCCTGAGAAGGCCCTGAAGGCACAATAAGTTACATGAAGAAGTGGCCCAAATGCACAGGGTCCTGGTCCCTGCCTCACATACCTTCCCTCTCCCAAGTCTGTACCCATGACCATGCAGAGTTCCTTATTATACGAGGACAGAGGAAGAGAACACTCAGGCCTGGTTTATAAGTGATTCTAAATAATATGCAGGCATCATTTGAAAGTGGACAACTGCAGCTCTACCTCCCCTTTCTGGGACCTCCCTGAAGGACAGTAGTGAGGAGAGATCATCCCGGGGGCAGGACTTCGAGTAGTGCACCTGGTTGTTTATTTTGCTCTGAAGGAAAAAAGGCCAGACGTGTTATTATATACTGATTCATGATTTGTGGCAATGATTTGGGTGGATTATCAGGGACTTAGAAGAAATACAATGGGAAAATTGGTGAGAAGAAAGTCTGGGGAAAAGAAATACAGATAGACCTCTCTGAATGGGCAAAAATCACCAAGATATCATGTCAATGCTCACCAGAGGGTAACCTCAGAAGAAGAGAATTTTAAATCAGTTCATAGGGTGACATCTTCTGTGGATCTCAGTCAGTCTCTTTCTACAGCTGCCCCTGTCATTACACAATTGACTCATGAACAAGGTGGCCCTGGTGGCAGGGATGGAGGTTATGCATGGGCTTACATTAACTAAGCATGGCCTGGCTACTCAGTCACTATTGAGTGTCTAAGATGCCAGAGGCAGGAACCAACATTTAGTCCCCAGTATGGCACCATTTCCAGGGGTGATCAGCCAGCTACCTGATGGCAGGTTTGCTACTTTGGCCCACTTCTGTCATTTAAATGGAAGTATTTTGTTCTTAATGAAATAGACATTTACTATAGGTACATATTTGCATTCCCTGCATGCAGTGCTTCTGCCCAAATTACCATTCATAGACTTATAGAATATCTTATCCACTATCATGTATTCCACATAGCATTGCATCTGATTATGCAACTAACTTCATAACAAATGAAGCATGGCAATGAGCTCATGTTCTTAGAGTGTTCTTCACCATCATGAAGCAGCTTACTTGTTATAATGGTGGAACTGTGTTTTGAAGACTCAGTTATAGTACCAACTGGATGGCAATACCTTGCAGGGCTGAGGCAAGATTCTTTAAGAGGCTCTGAATCAGTGCCTAATATATACTGTTGTTTCTCCAATAGCCAGGATCCATGGGTCCAGGAATCAAGAGGTGGAAATGGTAGTGGCACTATTCACTATTATCCCTAATGTCCAAGTAACACAAGTTTGGCTTCCTGTTCTCACAACTTTATGCTCTGCTGGCCTAGAGATCTTAGATCTAAAGAAAGGAATTGAACTGAAAGTAAATATTGCCACTCAGCCATTTTGAATTCCTCATGCCTCTGAATTAACAGATAAAGAAAAGAGTTACAATGCTGGCTGGGGTTATTTTCACTGACTATCAAGGGGAAATTGGACTACTATTTCAAAATGGAGGTAAAGAAGAGTATGTCTGAAATATAGGCATACTAGAGTATCTTACTGTTATCATGCTCTGTGGTTAAAGCCAATGAAAATCTACAACAACCCAATTCAGATAGAACTATTAATAGCACAGAGCTCTCAGGAGTGAAGGTTTGGGTCACACTACCAGGTAAAGAACCATGATCAGCTAAGATACTTACTGAAAGAAAAGGTAATATAGAATGGAGAGTGGGAACTTGTAGTTACGAATGCCAGCTATGACCATATGACCAGTTACAGAATCAAATTCTGTAATTGTCATATATCCTCTTTATTTTATTATAATTCTGTTAAAACATATATCTTTGTTTTCTTCTCTCTCTTATCCCCTTATCATATAACAAAATATATATTGACTTTATATCATAGTATTTAAGTATTATTAACTTTATATTTTAGTTATGAGATACCAAGAACAGTACATCATCCAAGAACTTTGCTTCCTCTTCTGGGATAAAGGATGGTATGTTTCTGGTTGTATGAATAGTAGTGGGACCATGTAAAATGGAAGTGTAACCTTGTGATTATCTTTATTTGGAGAATAAGTATGATTTAAAGATATACATTTTCGTGCCAAATTGATAAGGGGTGGACTTGTGATGGTTAATTATTTTTTAACATCTTTATTGGAGTATAGTCCCTTTACAATGTTGAGCTAGTTTCTGCTGTATAACAGTGAATCAGCTATATGTAGACATATATCCCCATATACCCTCCTCTCCCTCCTACCCTCCCTATCTCACCCCTCTAGGTAGCCACAAAGCACGAGCTGATCTCCCTGTGCTATGCAGCTGCTTCTCACTAGCTATCTATTTGACATTTGGTAGTGTATATATGTCAATGTTACTGTCTCACTTCGCTCCAGCTTACCCCTCCCCCTCCCTGTGTCCTCAAGTCCATTCTCTATGTCTGCATCTTTTCTTAAATTTTATTTTATTTTATTTTTATGTTTTTATTTTAACATCTTAATTGGAGTAAAATTGCTTTACAATGGTGTGTTAGTTTCTGCTTTAAAACAAAGTGAATCAGTTATACATATACATATGTTCCCATATCTCTTCCCTCTTGCATCTCCCTCCCTCCCACACTCCCTATCTCACCACTCTAGGTGGTCACAAAGCACCGAGCTGATCTCCCTGTGCTACGTGGCTGCTTCCCACTAGCTATCTATTTTATGTTTGGTAGTGTAGATATGTCCATGCCACTCTCTCACTTTGTCACAGCTTACCCCTCCCCCTCCTCGTATGCTCAAGTCCATTCTCTAGTAGGTCTGTGTCTTTATTCCCGTCTTACCCCTAGGTTCTTCATGAACTTTTTTTTTTTCTTAGATTCCATATACATGTGTTAGCATACGATATTTGTTTTTCTCTTTCTAACTAACTTCACTCTGTATGACAGACTCTAGGTCCATCCACCTCACTACAAAAAACTCAATTTTGTTTCTTTTTATGGCTGAGTAATATTCCATGTGTATATGTGCCACATCTTCTTTATCTATTCATCTGATGATGGATACTAAGGTTGCTTCCATGTCCTGGCTATTGTAAATAGAGCAGCAATGAACATTTTGGTACATGATTCTTTTTGAATTATAGTTTTCTCAGGGTATATGCCCAGTAGTGGGATTCCTGGGTCGTATGGTAGTTCTATTTGTAGTTTTTTAAGGAACCTACATACTGTTCTCCGTAGGGGCTGTATCAATTTACATTCCCACTAGCAGTGCAAGAGTGTTCCCTTTTCTCTTTGCACCCTCTCCAGCATTTATTGTTTCTAGATTTTTTGATGATGGCCATTCTGACTGGTGTGAGATGATATCTCATTGTAGTTTTGATTTGCATTTCTCTAATGATTAATGTTGTTGAGCATTCCTTCATGTGTTTGTTGGCAATCTGTATATCTTCTTTGGAGAATGTCTATTTAGGTCTTCTGCCCATTTTAGGATTGGGTTGTTTGTTTTTTGTTATTGAGCTGCTTGTAAATTTTGGAGACTAATCCTTTGTCAGTTGCTTCATTTGCAAATATTTTCTCCCATTCTGAGGGTTGTCTTTTGGTCTTGTTTACAGTTTCCTTTGCTGCGCAAAAGCTTTGAAGTTTCATAGGTCCCATTTGTTTATTTTTGTTTTTATTTCCATTTCTCTAGGAGGTGGGTCAAAAAGGATCTTGCTGTGATTTATGTCATAGAGTGTTCTGCCTATGTTTTCCTCTAAGAGTTTGATAGTTTCTGGCCTTACATTTAGGTCTTTAATCCATTTTGAGCTTATTTTTGTGTATGGTGTTAGGGAGTGTTCTAATCTCATACTTTTAGATGTACCTGTCCAGTTTTCCCAGCACCACTTATTGAAGAGGCTGTCCTTTCTCCACTGTACATTCCTGCCTCCTTTATCAAAGATGAGGTGTCCATATGTGTGTGGGTTTATCTCTGGGCTTTCTATCCTGTTGCATTGATTTATATTTCTGTTTTTGTGCCAGTACCATACAGTTTCGATTACTGTAGCTTTGTAGTATAGTCTGAAATCAGGGAGCCTGATTCCTCCAGCTCCAATTTTCTTTCTCAAGATTGCTTTGGCTATTTGGGGTCTTTTGTGTTTCCATACAAATTGTGAATTTTTTTGTTCTAGTTCTGTGAAAAATGCCAGTCGTAGTTTGATAGGGATTGCGATAAATCTGTAGATTGCATTGGGTAGTAGAGTCATTTTCACAATGGTGATTCTTCCAATCCAACAACATGGTATATTTCTCCATCTATTTGTATCATCCTTAATTTCTTTCATCAGTGTCTTATAATTTTTCTGCATACAGGTCTTTTGTCTCCTTAGGTAGGTTTATTCCTAGATATTTTATTCTTTTTTGTTGCAATGGTAAATGGGAGTGTTTCTTTGATTTCACTTTCAGATTTTTCATCATTAGTGTATAGGAATGCCAGAGATTTCTGTGCATTAATTTTGTATCCTGCTACTTTACCAAACTCATTGATTAGTTCTAATAGTTTTCTGGTAGCATCTTTAGGATTCTCTAAGTATAGTATCATGTCATCTGCAAACAGTGACAGCTTTACTTCTTCTTTTCCAATTTGGATTCCTTTTAGTTTTTTTTTTTTTTTTCTTCTCTGATTGCTGTGTTTAAAACTTCCAAAACTATGTTAAATAATAGTAGTGAGAGTGGGCAACCTTGTCTTGTTCCTGATCTTAGTGGAAATGCTTTCAGTTTTTCACCATTGAGGACGATATTGGCTGTGGGTTTGTCATATATGTCCTTTATTATATTGAGGGAATTTCCCTCTCTGCCTACTTTCTAGAGGGTTTTTATCATAAATGGGTGTTGAATTTTGTTGAAAGTTTTCTATGCATCTATTAAGATGATCACATGGTTTTTCTCGTTCAATTTTTTAATATGTTGTGTCATGTTGATTGATTTGCGTATATTGAAGAATCCTTGCATTCCTGGAATAAAACCCACCTGATCATGGTGTATGATCCTTTTAATATGCTGTTGGATTCTGTTTGCTAGTATTTTGTTGTGTATTTTTGCATCTATGTTCATCAGTGATATTGGCCTGTAGTTTTCTTTCTTTGTGACATCTTTGTCTGGTTTTGGTATAGGGTGATGTTGACTTCATAGAATGAGTTTGGGAGTGTTCCTCCCTCTGCTATAATTTGGAAGAGTTTGAGAAGGATAGGTGTTAGCTCTTCTCTAATTGTTTGATAGAATTCACCTGTGAGGCCATTTGGTCCTGGGCTTTTGTTTGTTGGAAGAATTTTAATCACAGTCTCAATTTCAGTGCTTGTGATTGGCCTGTTCATATTTTCTATTTCTTCCTGGTTCCATCTTGGCAGGTTGTGCATTTCTAAGAATTTGTCCATTTCTTCCAGGTTGTCCATTTTATTGGCATAGAGTTGTCTGTAGTAATCTCTCATGATCTTTTGTATTTCTGTAGTGTCAGTTGTTACTTCTCCTTTTTCATTTCTAATTCTATAGATTTGAGTCTTCTCCCTTTTTTTCTTGATGAGTCTGGCTAATGGTTTATCAATTTTCTTTACCTTCTCAAAGAACCAGCTTTTAGTTTTATTGATCTTTGCTATCGTTTCCTTCATTTCTTTTTCATTTATTTTTGAGCTGATCTTTATGATTTCTTTCCTTATGCTAACTTTGGGTTTTTTTGTTCTTCTTTCTCTAATTGCTTTAGGTGCTAGGTTAGGTTGTTTATTTGAGATGTTTCCTGTTTCTTAAGGTAAGATGTATTGCTATAAACTTCCCTCTTAGAACTGCTTTTACTACATCCCATAGGTTTTGGGTCGACATGTCTCCACTGTCATTTGTTTCTAAGTATTTTTTGATTTCCACTTTGATTTCTTCAGTGATCACTTCGTTATTAAGTAGTGTATTGTTTAGCCTCCATGTGTTTGTATTTTTTACAGATCTTTTCCTGTAATTGATATATAGTCTCATAGTGTTGTGGTTGGAAAAGATACTTGATACAATTTCAATTTTCTTAAATTTACCGAGACTTGATTTTTGACCTAAGATATGATCTATCCTGGAGAATGTTCCATGAGCACTTGAGAAAAATGTGTATTCTGTTGTTTTTGGATGGAATGTCCTATGAATATCAATTAAGTCTATCTTGTTTAATGTATCATTTAAAGCTTGTGTTTCCTTATTTTTTTTTTTTTTGGATGATCTGTCCAGTGGTGAACATGGGGTGTTAACGTCCCCTACTATGAATATGTTACTGTTGATTTCCCCTTTTATGGCTGTTAGTATTTGTCTTATATATTGAGGTGCTCCTATGTTGGGTGCATAAATATTTACAATCGTTATATCTTCTTGGATCGATCCCTTGATCATTATGTAGTGTCCTTCTTTGTCACTTCTAATAATCTTTATTTTAAAGTCTATTTTGTCTGATATGAGAATTGCTACTCCAGATTTCTTTTGATTTTCATTTGCATAGAATATATTTTTCCATCCCCTCACTTTCAGTCTGTATGTGTCCCTAGGTCTGAAGTGGATCTCTTGTAGACAGTATATATATGAGTCTTGTTTTTGTATCCATTCAGCCAGTCTGTGTATTTTGGTGGGAGCATTTAATCCATTTACATTTAAGCTAATTATCGATATGTATGTTCTTATTGCCATTATGTTAATTATTTTAGGTTTGTTGTTTTAAGTCTTTTCCTTCTCTTGTATTTCTTGCCTAGAGAAGTTCCTTTAGTATTTGTTGTAAAGCTGGTTTTGTGGTGCTGAACTCTCAGCTGTTGCTTGTCTGTAAAGACTTTAATTTCTCCATCAAATCTAAATGATATCCTTGCTGGGTAGAGTAATCTTGGTTTAAGGTTTTTCTCCTTCATCACTTTAAATATGTCCTGCCAGTCTTTTCTGGCTTGCAGAGTTTCTGCTGAAAGATCAGCTGTTAACCTTATGGGGATTCCCTTTTGTATTATTTGTTGTTTTTCTCTTGCTGCTTTTAATATATTTTCTTTGTATTTACATTTAGATAGTTTGATTAATATGTGTCTTGGCGTGTTTCTCCTTGGATTTTTACTGTATGGGACTCTGTACTTCCTGGACTTGATTAATTATTTCATTTCCCGTATTAGGGAAGTTTTCAACTATAATCTCTTCAAATATTTTCTCAGACCATTTTTTTTTCTCTTCTTCTTCTGGGGCCCTATAATTCGAATGTTGGTGCATTTAATATTTTCCCAGAAGTCGCTGAGACTGTCCTCAGTTCTTTTCATTCTTTTTTCTTTATTCTTCTCTGCAGTAGTTATTTCCACTATTTTATCTTCCAGGTCACTTATGCATTCTTCTGCCTCAGTTATTCTGCTATTGATCCCATCTACAGTATTTTTAATTTCATTTATTTTGTTTTCATCACTGCTTGCTTCCTCTTTAGTTCTTCTAGGTCCTTGTTTAATGTTTCTTGCATTTTCTCTATTCTATTTCCAAGATTTTGGATCATCTTTACTATCATTATTCTGAATTCTTTTTCAGGTAGACTGCCTATTTCCTCTTCATTTGTTAGGTCTGGTGGGTGTTTACCTTGCTCCTTCATCTGCTGTGTGTTTTTCTGTCTTCTCATTTTGCTTATCTTACTGTGTTTGGGGCTTCCTTTTTGCAGGCTGCAGGTTCATGGTTCCTGTTGGTTTTGGTTTCTGTCCCCAGTGGCTAAAGTTGTTTCAGTGTGTTTTGTAGGCTTCCTGGTGGAGGAGGCTAGTGCCTGTGTTCTGGTGGTTGAGGTTGGATCTTGTTTTTCTGGTGGGCAGGTCCACTTCTGGTGGTGTGTTTTGGGGTATCTGTGGCCTTATTATGATTTTAGGCAGCCTCTCTGCTAAAGGGTGGGGTTGTGTCCCTGTCTTGCTAGTTGTTTGGCATAGGGTGTCCAGCACTGTAGCTTGCTGGTTGTTGAGTGAAGCTGGGTCTTGGTGTTGATTAGGAGTTCTCTAGGAGATTTTTGCTGTTTGATATTACGTGGAGCTGGGAGGTCTCTTTTGGACCAGTGTCCTGAAGTTCATGTTCCCACCTCAGAGGCACAGCACTAATTCCTGGCTGGAGCTTCAAGAGCCTTTCATCCACACAGTTCAGAATAAAAGGGAGAAAAAGAAAGAAAGAAAGAAAGAAAGAAAGAAAGAAAGAAAGAAAGAAAGAAAGAAAGAAAGAAAGAAAGAAAGAAAGGAAGGAAGGAAGGAAGGAAGGAAGGAAGGAAGGAAGGAAGAAAGAAAGAAAGAAAGAAAGAAATCAAGAAAAAAGAAAGACAGAAAGAAAGAAAAAGAAAGAGGATAAAATAAAGTAAGATAAAATAAAGTTATTAAAATAAAAACTAAAAAATAATTATTAAGAAAAATATATTTTTAAGTAAAAGATAAAATAAAAATGGCCAGAAAAAACCCTAGGACAAATGGTGAAAGCAAAGCTATACAGAGAAAATCTCACACAGAAACATACACATACACACTCACAAAAAGAAGAAAAGGGGGGGGAAAATCATGTATTCTGCTCTCAAAGACCACCTCCTCAGTTTGTGATGATTCGTTGTCCATTCAGGTATTCCACAGATGCAGGGTACATCAAGTTGATTGTGGAGATTTAATCCGCTGCTCCTGAGGCTGCTGGGAGCAATTTCCCTTTCTCTTCTTTGTTCACACAGTTCCTGGGGTTCAGCTTTGGATTTGGCCCTGCCTCTGTGTGTAGGTCACCTGAGTCCATCTTTTCTTCACTCAGACAGGACGGGGTTAGCAGGAATCTCTCTGCTTTGCCCTCCGCACCCCTGTTGCTGCGCTTTCCTCCGTGGCTGCGAAGCTTTCCCCCCCCCCTCCGCCACCCACAGTCTCCGCCTGCAAAGGGGCTTCCTAGGGTGTGGAAACCTTTCCTCCTTCACAGCTCCCTCCCACTGGTGCAGGTCCCATCCCTATTCTTTTGTGTCTGTTTTTTCTTTTGCCCTGCCCAGGTATGTGGGGAGTTTCTTGCCTTTTGGGAGGTCTGAGGTCTTCTGCCAGCATTCAGTCAGTGTTCTATAGGAGTGGTTCCATGTGTAGGCGTATTTCTGATATATCTGTGAGGAGGAAGGTGAACTCCACATCTTACTCTTCTGTCATCTTCCTCAACCTCCTATGTCTGCATCTTTATTCCTGTCCACCCCTATGTTCATCAGAACCTTCCTTTTTTTTTTTTTAGATTCCATATATATGTGTTAGTATACAGTATTTGTTTTTCTCTTTCTGACTTACTTCACTCTGTATGACAGACTCTATGTCCATCCAGTGATAGTTAATTTTTGTGTAAACTTGAAGGATGATTTTAAATAAGCTTAATACTTAAATCAATGAACTTTGGGTAAGCAGATTACCTTCCATGATGTGGGCAAGCTTCATCAAATCAACTGAAGGCCTGAATAGGACAAAAAGGGTGTCCTGCTGGAGCAAGAGAAAAATTCTCCTGCATACTGCCTTCAGATTTCATCTGTGCCATCATCTCTCCTGCATCTCTGCCTGTCAGCATTCAGACTATAACTGCACTGCTCACTCTCCAGGGTATCAAGTCTGCTTGTCCAAAATTTACATTTTAAATTTCCCAGCCTCTATAATCACATAAATCCTTTCCTTATAATAAATAAATACATATAGATTTAGATAGATATATGTGGATAGATAGATCAATAGATAGATCAATAGATAGATTTATAGATAGATAGATATCCCATTGATTTGGTTTCTGGAGAACCCTGAGCAGTATATCATCACTTTTCCTTTGTCCTCTATTGTTTCTAATGAGAAGTTAGCTATAAATCTTTTTGGTGTTCACTTGTACATGATGAGACTTTTCTCTCTTGTTGCTTTCAAAATTATCTTTGCTTTTTATTTCCTCAATATTTTTGCTATGATGTGTCTGTTTTTGAATCTCTTTGAGTTAATCCTATGTCTTGGATGTTTATATCAATATTTTTCAACAAATTTGAGTAGTACTATACCATTATATCCTCAAACAATCTTCCTGAAACTTCTCTCTGTATGAGCCTTGTAATATGCTTATGTTGATATGCTTGATGATGTCTCACAATACTCTTAGGCTCTGTTCATTTTTTAAAAATTATTTTTCTTTCTGTTCCTGGGACCAGATCATTTCTATTGATCTTTCTTCATTTTCACTTGTTCTTTCTTCTATCACTTCAAATCTATGTCTGTGCTATTCTAGTGAATTATTTAATTTCTTTTATTGTACTTTTTACCTTCAGAATTTCTGTTTGGTTATAGTTATAATTTCTATTTCCTTACAGATAGTCTCTATTTGATGAACTATCATTTTCATATGTTCCTTTAATTCTTTAGACATGGTTTTTAAAGTATTTTGAACATATTTATAATCATTGATTTAAAGTTTCTGTTAAGTCTAACATCTAGTGACAACTCTGAAAATCAAATCCCTCTGCCAGTTTGTTTGTTTGTTTAGATATCTTCCCTGTCTAATTTGCAAAGTGTGTATTTTGTGGGTTTATGTGTAGCCAGTAAAGTGTATACTTGTTTAGCTTAGTGATTGGCTAATGATTGGACAGAGATTTTTTAAATGCCTTGAATGTGTATATCTCCTAGACTTTGTTGAGTGGCTCTGTGTGTTTGGGTCCATACTTTTCCACATTCCAGCAGGCAGCTTGAAACTCTGCTTTGGAATTTACTTGCTTCTTGTGCAAGCCTTCAAGGTCAGTCAGAATTGAGAGATTAACATTTTCTTAGGTCATTCCTGGCATGCACACAGCTCTGGACATGCTTTTGGAATTATAGATTCCCAGAAATATGTTGGAGATTTATAAACCCACTCATGGACATCTCATTTCCTAGTTACTCCTTTTCAGTTTTGGTCAGTTGGGCAACTAATAAGGGCAGTTAAGGTAGCTACAGTATTAACATTTGCTACTGACTGTATCCCTCAAGCATTCTGGTGATAGCACTGTTCAAATAGAGCAAGCTCTGAGTCAGGTAAAACAAGCCTTGAGAAAAGAGATTTATAGAAAGATAACTCAAATAGTGGTAATCCTCTGGAAACCTAGCTTTTGGGAGAATTCTAGACCGTTTTACCCCCTTTAGTGGCTTCTTGGCTCCAGGTTTTCACAGCTACAGCTGTTACTAGGATAAAGGTATTCAAATATACAGTGGACCTGGGAAGAGGGAGATGAGATTAAGGCACTGTAAAATGCTATCAAACTTGCTGTTTTTACCTAGATTTAATTATTTTTCTTGAATAAATACTCTTTATACTGTTGGGATTCTTTAATTAATTTGAACAATTCTGAAAAAAAATTGATTTTGATAAATTTTTTCCGTGTTCTTATTGCTTTTATTGAGTGGTGAATTTTCATACATCTTTTTTCCAACTCTGGAAGTGTTTTCCCTCATCTATCAATCTTTATTTCCTCTAAATATTTACTCTAGAAATATATTCATCCATTAAGTCCTTCATTTCTTACATGATATATGACTACTAACTTTCTTTTTATTCACATTAACACTGTTTGAATGCCAGTTGTCATGGACACTGTAAATTACCTATGTATTATTCACAAACTTGCTTCCTAAAATATAGATTTCATTTTGTATTTCATCACTGCAATCTTACAGTTATTTCCCTCCACTTAAGGATAAAACATAAAAAACCCACTTAGCCTGAAATTGAAGGCTATCATATTCTGAGTCTACTTATCTCTCAGTGCATTTACTACTAATCATCTCAAAGTTTTGGAAATAAATTACAACATGAAATAGACTTCTGATTTTGAAATGAGTAAAATAACACAATTAGTTTGGATTAACAATGTTCTGTCAGTTGTGACATAATAAAAATATGGTAGTCTGAATTCTCAAAGTGGGTGGATATTCAAATATTGGGCAAACATTTTGAATTATCTGATCCTATTTTCTAAACCTCAGTGTATGTAGTAATACTGCTGTGAGGACCATGGATCAAACACAATTAGATATGAAACAATTCAGATGTCTGTCAGTGCTATTTGCTACATGCTACAGAAAAGATTTATAAGCAAAATTTTGATGGAAACTTATTATCTCCCAAGTCAAATAAGAAAACCATGGTCATTATTACAGTTTAATGAAAGATTCTAATACTGTGACCTGAGGAAAGTGGAACTGGGGTATAAGTGATGTAAAATGGCTTGCAACACATGTGACTTTTTTTTTCTGTGCTCTCCCATAGCAAAGTGATATATTGCATCCACCCATGAAAATGGAGAGTAAATGGGTAAACGTTTATCAATGTTTATATAGCCATTTTCCAAACAAGAATGATAATTTTTTCTGTCTGCTAAATATGAATATTTCAGCCTAATTTTACTTTAAACCAGTTTATCAATATTTTTTTGTGGCTTGATTGAAACATTCCTTCAAAAATCTGACAAAATTCACCCACTATCTACTATGGCCTTCTCTCTTACAGTAACTGAAAAGTTGCTATTCAGATGAAATTATGGCCATATAAAATGTAGAATAAAGTCTAATTTACCTTTATTAATAATCTCTTTCTCTGAATGTGGGTTTACAACACTATTTTGATTATTATTTTGTTTCCAAAATACCAAGATGTTTGGGAAGAATTATATGATTTTGGGAAATATAGGATTTCCAGAAAATAGGCAGTATTTACAATAATAGATCATCTACAGGTAATTTTGTCTTCCTTCAGATCACCAGAGAGTAAAAAAATCAAAGTAACAACCTACTCAATAACACTTGAGCTGTTCAAAGAGACCTTAGATATAGTACGTAAAACACATGAAAGACCCCTAGAGGGGGCTGAGTCAAGATGACAGAATAGGAGGACATGGAGTTCATGTCTCCTTACAAGTACATCAAGAATACATCTACAAATAGAACAAATCTCACAGAGCACCAGGTGAACACTAGTGAAGTACCTCAGACACCTAAAAGGACAAGAAAAATCCCCACACAGCCAGGTAGGAAGAAAGAAAGAAAAATAAGGAAGAAATGGGAAGGGACCAGCACCCCTGGTGGGGAGCTGAAGGTGAGGAGAGTTTCCCACACTTAGAGCTGTCCCCTCATGGTGGGGAAATCTGCTGGGACAGAGAGGGAGGATTGCTGTTGGCTGCTCAGAGACTGCCTTAGGGGAAGGGAGTGAGGAGATCCACAGCTGGAAATTCTCCTGGAGGAAGCAGGGTCTGCCTTGGAAATGAGGCACCATTTTTGAGTGGTGTGGAAGGGGTGGAGGCACCATTGTAGACTCTCTCCCCACACACCAGCTCCTGACTCTGTAGGCACTAGAGGGAGATCCCATTGGAGCAAACATGAGTGCCCCAGTCATGGCCATCTTATCTCTCTCCTGCCTGAGCAAGCAAACATGCCCCACTCAGGTGCTGCAATCACCTGACGGTGGCCCACATGCAGAGGTGGGACCAAAACCAAAGCTGAGCCCCAGGAGCTGTGTGATTAAGGAAGAGAAACTGAAATCTCTCCCTGCAGCTGCACAAGCCATGAATCAAACCCAGGTGATCAGCTTGGTCAACCCTGCATCTGTGGAATATCTGAAAGGACAATGAGTGCTCCCACAACTGAGATTTGTCTAGCTTTAGCAGCTGTGGTTTTGGGGGGCAAGTATACATGGAAGTTGGGCCAGGTCAGAGTCTGAGCTGCCCCCACAGTGCACACAGCAAACCCAGAGACCAACCTAGGTGTCTTGGAGGGCTTCCTGGGAAGTGGGGGTTAGCTGTGGCTTACCATGAAGGCAAGGACACTGATAGTGGAGGCCGCAGGAAAAGTTTTGTTTTGTTGTTTATTTGTTTAATTTTTAAATATATATTTTTATTTTTCTATTTTTATTTTATGTTTTTGTTTGACTATTTTCTGTTTGTTTGATTTTTTTTGTTCTGTTTTGTTTTAACTTTTTTATGGTCATTTTTGTGTGTTTCTTTTTTGTTTTCTTTGCTTTATTTAGTTTGCTTTCCATTTCTGTTTTTATTTTTTTATTTTTATTAGTTTTATTTTTATTATTTGCTCTGGTCTTTGGTTTCTTTGGTTGTTTTTTTTTCTTCATTTTTCTTCTCTTTTTATTTTAATTTGTTTGTTTCTTTCTTTTTGTTATTATTTGGTTTGGTTTTCATTACTTGTCATGGGTTTTCTTTGTTTTCTTCTCTTTTCTTGTTGTTTGTTAGTTTTTGTTATTTCTCTTGGGTTTTGTTTGACTGCTTGTTTGTTTTCTTTTCCTTTTTGGGGGGGCATGCTGCACATCTTGTGGAGTCTTGCTCCCCCAGCCAGGGGTCAGGCCTGGGCCCTAAGAGTGGGAGCACCAAGTCCCGGACTCTGGACTGCCAGAGATTTCCCAGCCCCAGGGAATATTGATTATCATGAGCTCTCCCAGAGGTCCCCATCTTGGCACCAATCGCTGGCTCCACCCAACATCCTGCAAGCTCCAGTGCTGTATGCCTCAGACAAGATACCAGCAAAACAGGAACACAGCTCCACCCATCAGCAGACAGGTGGCCTAAAGTCCTACTAAGCTCACAGACACTGCAAAACACACTCCCTGTTGTGGCCCTGCAAATTAGAGGGACAAGACTCAGCTCCATTCATGAGAGCACAGAGACCAGTATTTTCCACCTTGTGTAGAAAGCCTACACAAGCACGTGGACCAATCTCACCCACCAGGGGCAGACACCAGAAGCAAAAGGAACTATGATCCTGCAGCCTGTGGAAACAAGACCATAAAAATGGTAAGTTAGACAAAATAAGATGACAGAGAAATATGTTGTAGACAAAGGAGCAAGGTCAAGACCCATAAAACCAAATAATTGAGAAGGAAATAGGCAATCTACCTGAAAAAGAATTCAGAGTAATGATAATAAAGATGATTAAAGATCTTGGAAATAGAACGGAGGCATGGATCAAGAAGATACAATTATGTTTAACAAGGACCTAGAAGAAGTAAAGAACAAACAATCAGTGATGAACAACACAGTAACTGGAATGAAAAATACACTAGAAGAGATCAGTAGTAGAATAACTGAGGCAGAAAAATGGGTAAGTGAGCTGGAAGATAGAATGGTGGAAATAACTGCTGCAAAGCACAATAAAGAAAAAAGAATGAAAAGAAATCAGGACAGTCTCAGAGACTTCTGAGAGAAAATTAAATGCATCAACATTTGAATTATAGGGGTCCCAGAAAAAGAAGAGGAAAAGGGTGTGAGAAAATATTTGATGAGATTATAGTCAAAAAATTCACACACATGGAAAAGGAAATAGTCACCCAAATCCAGTAACTGCAGAGAGTCCCATACAGGATAAACCCAAGGAGAAACAAGCTGAGAAACATATTAATCAAACTGAAAAAATTAAATACAAAGAAAAATATTAAAATCAGCAAGGGAAAAGCAATAGGTAACACACAAGGGAATCCCCATAAGGTTGACAGCTGATTTCTCAGCATAAACTCTGCAGACCAGAAAAGAGTGGCATGATATATTGAAAGTGATGAAAGGGAAAAACCTACAACCAAGATTACTCTACCCAGCAATAATCTCATTCAGATTCCACAGAGAAATCAAGAGCTTTACTGACAAGCAAAAGCTAAGAGAATTCAGCACCACCACACCAGCTTTACAACAAATGCTAAAGGAACTTCTCTAAGAGGGAAACACAAGGAAAAAAAATGACCTACAAAAACAAACACAAAACAATTAAGAAAATGGCAATAGGAACATACATACTGATAATTATCTTAAATGTAAATTGATTAAATGTTCCAACCAAAAGACACTTACTGGCTGAATGGATACAAAATGAAAACCAGTATATATGCTGCCTACAAGAGACCCAATTTTGACCTAGGGACGCATACAGACTGAAAGTGAGTGTATAGAAAAAGATATTCCATACAAATGGAAATGAAAAGAAAGCTGGAGTAGCAATACTAATAGAAGATGAAATAAATTTAAAATAAAGACTGTTACAAGAGACAAGGAAAGACACTACATAATGATCAAGGGATCAATCCAAGAAGAAGGCATAACAATCGTAAATATGTATGCACCCAACATACACTACATTTAAATATATAAGGCAAATGCTAACAGCCATAAAAGGGGAAATTGACAGTAACACAATAATAGTGGGAGACTTTAACACCCTACTTACAGCATGGGATTGATCATCAATACAGAAAATTAATAAGGGATCACAAGCCTTAATTGACATATTAGACTAGGTAGATTTAGTTGATATTTATAGGACATTCCATTTGGAAGAGTATGAAGAAAGCAGAATATGCTTTCTTCTCAAGTGCACACAGAACATTCTCCACAGATGTAAATTTAAGAAAATCAAAGTCATATCAAGCATCTTTTCCACCCACAAAACTATGAGATTAGAAATCAGTTACAGGAAAAAATACTGTAAAAAACACAAACATACTGTGTTTAAACAATGTATACTAAATAATCAATGGATCATTGAAGAAATCAAAGAGGAAAAAGAATACCTAGAGACAAAGACAACAAAAACACAACAATTTAAAACCTATGGGACACAGCAAAAGCAGTTCTAAGAGAGAAGTATATAGCAATGCAATCTTATCTCAAGAAACAGGAAAAATCTCAAATAAACACCTAAAGCAATTAGATAAAGAACAAACAAAGCCCAAAGTTAGTAGAAGGAAAGAAATCATAAAGATCAGAGGAGAGATAAATGAAATAGAGACAAGGAAAACAGCAGCAAAAGTAAATTAAACTAAAAGCAGCTCATTCTTTCAGAAAATAAACAAAATTGATAAACTTTTAGCCAGACTCAGCAAGAACAAAAGGGAGGGGATTCAAATCAATAAAATTAGAAATGAAAAAGGAGAAGTTGCAGTGGACATCACAGAAATATAAAGGATCATAAGAGATTACAATAAGCAACAATACACCAGTAAAATGGACCACCTAGAAGAAATTGACAAGTTCTTAGAAAGGTACAACCTTCCCAGACTGAACCAAGAAGAAATAGAATATATGAACAGACCAATCACAAGTACCAAAATTGAAATTGTGATTAAAAATCTTCCAAGAAACAAAACTCCAAGGCCAGATGGTTTCATGGGCAAATTCTATAAAACATTTAGAGAAGAGTCAACACCTACACTTCTGAAACTCTTCCAAAAAACTGCAGAAAAGGAATACTCCCAAGCTCATTCTAAGAGGCCCACATCACTCTGATACCCAAACCAGACAAAGATATCAAACAAAAAAGGAAAATTTCAGGTCAGTATCACTGATGAACATAGACACAGAAATCCTCAACAAAATACTAGCAAACTGAATCGAACAGCACATTAAAAGGATCATACACCATGATCAGGTTGGTTTTATCATGGTGATGTAAGGATTCTTCAATCAATGTGATACACCAATTTAACAAATTAAAGAATAAAAACCATACTATCATCTCAAAAGATGCAGAAGAAGTTTTTAACAAAGTTCAACACCTATGTATGATAAAAACCCTCCAGAAAGTAGGACTAGGGGGAAACTACCTCAACATTATAAAGGCCGTATATGAGAATCCTACAGTTAACATCATACTCAATGATTGAAAGCTAAAAGCATTTCCTCTAAGATCAGGAACAAGACAAAAGTATCCATTGTCTGCACTTTTATTCAACATAGTTTTGGAAATCCTAGCCATGGCAATCAGAGAAGAAAAAGAAGTAAAAAGAGTCCAAATTGGAAAAAAAGAAGTAAACTGTCACTGTTTTCAGATGACATGATACTATACACAGAAAATCCTAAAGGTGCTACCAGAAAACTACTAGAGTTCATCAGTGAATTTAGTAAAGACACAAGATACAAAATTAAGCACAGAAATTTCTTGCATTTCTATACACTAACAATGAAAAATCAGAAAAAGAGATTAAGGAAACAATCTCATTTACCATCATATCAAAAGGAATAAAATACCTAGGAATAAACCTACCTAACGAGGCCAAAACCTATACTCAGAAAACAATAAGATACTGATGAAAGAAATCAAAGATGGCACAAACAGATTGAGAGATATACCATGTTCTTGTATTGGAAGAATCAATATTGTGAAAATGTCTGTACTACCCAAAGCAATCTACAGATTCAATGCAATACTCATCTAATTGCCAGGATCATTTTTCAAAGAATTAGAACAAAAAATTGTACATTATGTATGGAAACACAAAAGACCCTGAATAGCAAAAGCAATCTTGAGAAACCAAAACGGAGGTGGAGAAATCAGGCTCCCTGACTTTAGACTACACTAAAAAGTTACAATAATCAAAACAGTATCGTACTGGCACAAAAGTAGAACTATAGATCAATGGAATAGGATAGAAAGCCCAGAGATAAATCTATGCACCTATGGCCACCTAATATATGACAAAGTAAGCAAGGATATACAATGGATAAAAGACAGTCTCTTCAGTAACTGGTTCTGGGAAAACTGGACAGCTCCATGTAACAGAATGAAATTAGAACACTCCCTAACATTATACACAAAAATAAATTCAGAACGGAATAAAGACCTAAATGTAAAGCTGGATACTATAAAACTCTTAGAGGAAAATATAGGCAGAACACTCTTTGCCATAAATCACAGCATCATCTGTTTCAACCTACCACCTAGAGTAATGAAAATAAAAACAAAAATAAGCAAATTAGACCTAATTAAACTTAAAAGCTTTTGCACAGCAAAAGAAACCATAAACAAAACAAAAAGACAACCCTCAGAATGGGAGAAAATATTTGCAAATGAAATAACTGACAAGGGATTAATCTCTAAAATATACAAATATCTCATGCAGCTCAATATCAAATAAACAAACAACCCAATCAAAAAATAATGGACAGAAGACCTAAACAGACATTTCTCCAAAGAAGACATACAGATGGTCAACAAAAACATGAAAATATGCTCAACATCACTAATTATTAGAGAAATGCAGATCAAAGCTAGAATGAGATATCACCTCGCACTGGTCAGAGTAACCATAATAAAAAATATATATACAAACAATAAATGCTGGAGAGGATGTGCAGAAAATGGAACCCTCCTACACTGTTGGTGGGAATGTAAATTGATACAACCACTATGGAGAACAGTATGAAGTTTTCTTAATAAACTAAAAATAGAGCTACCATATGGCCCAGCAATCCCTCCCCTAGACATATATGTGGAGAAAAACAGAATTCAAAAGGATGCATGTACCCCAATATTCATTGCAGCACTATTTACAATAGCCAGGACATGGAAGCAACCTAAATGTCCATCAACAAAGGAATGGATAAAGAAGATGTGGTATATATATACAATGGAATATTATTCAGCCATAAAAAAGGAATGAAATATTGTCTTTTGCAGAGTCTTGGATTGACCTAGAAATTCTCATACAGACTGAAGTAAGTCAGAAATAGAAAAACAAATATTGTATAATATCACTTATATGTGGAATCTAGAAAAATGGTAGAGATTAACTTATTTGCAAAGCAGAAATAGAGTCACAGATGTACAGAACAAACTTATGGTTACCAAGGTCGTTGTGGGGATGAATGGGGAGATTGGGACTGACATATATACACTACTATTTATAGAATAGATAGCGGGCTTCCCTGGTGGCGCAGTGGTTGAGAGTCTGCCTGCTGATGCAGGGGACACGGGTTCGTGCCCCGATCCGGGAAGATCCCACATGCCACGGGAGTGGCTTGGCCCATGAGCCATGGCCACTGAGCCTGTGCGTCCGGAGTCTGTGCTCCGCAACGGGAGAGGCCACAACAGTGAGAGGCCTGTGTGCCGCAAAAAAAATATAAATAAATAAAATAAATAAAATAGATAGCTAATGAGAACCTACTGTATAGCACAGGGAACTCTACTCAGTGCTCTGTTGTTTCCTAAATGGGAAAGAAATCTAAAAAGAATGGAGATATATATATATATATATATATATATATATATATATATATATATATATATATACCTAAGACTGATTCACTTTGCTATACAGCAAGAAACTAAACCACATTGTAAAGCAACTATATTCCAAAAAAAATTAATTTAAAAATAAATAAATAAACACCCCTACTCCCCCTTCTCTCAAATTGGTCACTTTTCTACACTCTTTCATTTTCATTGTATATCACTACCATCTGTCAAATTGTGAAATAAGTTACCCATTACATCACAATTCCTTTCACTCCCTTATCCAATCCATTATGATTTTAGGCTATGTTACCACCTACATAGCTATTATAACTATTCACTTTGTTGTATCTTCATTGCCATCAGTCTAGCCTAAATTGATATTCTTATTCTCATGGACTACTCTAGGCCCCTCAACGGATTTCTCTGCAGGTTTTAGTTTCTCAATGCAATTCATTCTTCCTATTTCAACTAGTGTGGTATTTTCAAATTGCAAATTGGTAATGCCATATGCCAATTGAATTGCAATCAGAGTCTTTCTGTTTTTGTTAAGATAATGCCTAAAACTCCCGTGTAAGGGCTATTGCTCTGAACACTTGCCTACATCCCTAGCTTTATTTCATACTATTATTGCTTTTTATTTCTGATGTTCATACTAGTGGTGTGTTGGAAAATGGCTAACACCAGTTTTCTGGGGTAAATAAAATAATGATTTGTAGTGTTTGATAATTTCTGTGGTGTAAATATTTTCACCATGACTGGTATCCAGCTAACATGACATCAACAAATTTAGATTTTCAGTAGGGAGCTTCAACAACAGACTTGACCAATCAGAAGAAAGGATGAATGAATTAGAGGAAAGGGTATTTGGAATTATCTAGTCAGAGGGTAAAAGAAAAAAAATAATGAAAAGTATTGAAGAAAGTCTACAGGACTTATACCCAGAAATAAATCCATACATGTACTGTCAAAGAGATATCTGCAACACCATGTTCATTGCAGCATTATTTATAATAAACAAAATATGAAAAAAAAACCCTGTTGATTCAAGGAATCAATAAAGAAAATGTGTTGTATATATATAGAATGGTATTTTATTCAGCCATAAAAATAAGGAACTTCTGCCATTTACTACAACATGGATGAATCTTGTGGGCATTATGCTAATTGTAATAAGTCAGACAGAGAAAGAGATGTGTGTTCTCACTTATATTTATGGAATCTAAAAAGACCAACTCACAGAAAGAGAGAGAAGATTAGTAGTTACAGATAGGGAGGTCACAGATAGGGACGTTGTGGAGGAAATGTGTAAAGGTAGTCAAAGGGTATAAACTTCAATTTGTAAGAAGAGTAATTTCTGGAGCTGTAATGTACAGCATGGTGACTATAGTTTGCAATACTGTATTGTATGTTTTAAAGTTACTGAGAAAGTAGATCTTAAAAGTTCTCATCACATACACACAAAAAATTGTAACTATGTGAGGTGAAAGATGTGTTAATTAACATTATTATGGTGATCATTTTGCAATATATAATATTGCAAATCATTTTATTGTATACCTTAAACTTACAGAGTGTTATTTGTCAATTATATCCCAAAGAAGCTGGAAAAAGTTATAAAAGAAATATAGAGTTGGGAAAAGAGTCACACAATTAGCTTACCTGAGTAAGTCTGAGTGTGCTCCTTTGCACAACTGGTTCCAAAAACTTGGGGTCTTTGCACATATTATTTCCTAAGCTTAGACCTGTATTCATTCATTTTCTTTTTTTAGAGCTCTGCTAAATTGTTATTTCTTCAAGAAAGTCCTCCCTGAAACAGAGTATTTTATTATAAGACCTTATAATAACTACACGATGTACAATTCCTGTCTGGCATTTTCTTTTATTTTTAATCATATTTCCTGGAGCATTGGATTAACATATACCCCTGTCCCATTAGATTATGCAAACTAAGACAGTAGAGATTCTTTCTTTTTTTTTTTTTTTTGGTCTTTTTTTTTAATGCTGATTGTTCAGCACTTAGGAAGTATTTGGTACTCAGTATATTCTCATTAAATATTTGAAGAATGTGTAAACAGAATATTTATAAAGAGAAAAAATATCAATGGTGTAAAAAATTACATTTATTTGCCATTTTGCCTAACATAGAAAAAATTTCAATTTTTAATTTTCGTAGTGACTGTCCAAATTCTCAGAAGACAGGTAGGACTTTCTACAGTGAATATGACTCCCTTAATCACATATGTGATACACGTTATGAATTGGTTTATTAATATCCATCTGATCCTACTGTTATTACTATAGTTTGACACCTAAAATCACGTATTTTAATCTCTGCAATAGCGGTTCTGTATATACATTTCTTTTCTCTCATAAGATACACACACGTGGGTTTTGGAATGCAAAGTTGAGGTTGAGGCCATCTGTTTTGACGTTATCAAGCAAGGACAAAAACATATGGGTGCTAACCAGCAGTTTCAGTGGCCAGACTCAACACTTTTATATCTACTTATCAGTTTGTGGTTATGTAATATAATCATAGCTGCAGCAGCAGCAACAGCAGGAGATTCCTGACCTTAAGATTAGAACTTTGTCATATTTCCCTGAATACAATAGTTCTGCAATGTCTGCAGACTGCAGCCCATCCAATAAATCTGTAAGTATCTAAATCCACATTGTTACACACATTTCTGCTTCACATACATGGAGTGATTTCTCTTCCTTTCCATGAACCTTAAGTGTCTCATACTCAGACTTCCCCATTTCTGCTCATGTACATTTATTAATAATCTTTTGTTTGCAGACAACAATAAATGGACTAAAAATTGGGAAATGAAATGGCTTCAGTACAAGCAGTATCACATTGCATCTCACATCTGTGCATTTTTTTCATTGTTTTGGTTTGGATTTTTTCCCTCATTGCAGAACTTCATTTTCTCCTTCCTAGTCTGTATGTCTTAAAGTAAAAATGTATATCCTCTGTTTAAATATTAGTCAGACTGGGACAGGATGTTTTTAGTTCCAATTCCAAAGTCATAATTAACAAATTGTTTGATTCCCTGTTGGAATCCAATCAAATCTGGCGAATAGGACAAGTACATGGAATAAAATAACTGCTGGTAGCCCATAATTAACTGTGTGTATCTAGGTAAAGATCTATTGCTAGAAAACCAAAAAAAGCATTATGAGCTTGGTAGCTTCTCCAGATATGGCTGGTTTACGCATAACAGCAAATATAATTTATTTTAACTTATTTTCTCAATCTTAAATTGCATGTTTAACAGTAACAATACTTTTGAAATTGGGATGTGTTAAGTAAGACTACTACCAAAAATCTTAGCTGAAATAGTTTTCCATTGTGATACTACCATTTTACATTCCCACCTGTAATGTTTCTAAGTTTCAATTGATCCATATGCTCACCAAAATAGTTGTTTTTCTGTCTTTTTCGCCATTTGGTGGGTATATAGTGGTATTGCCTTGAGTTATTAACTTATAGTTCTCTGACAACTACTAATGTGGAGTATCTTTTCATATGATTTTTGACCATTTGACTAACATGAATTTAAGCCCATGTCTCATTATTGCTTAAAATGTCTTTATAATATTAAACTCTGATGCAGCTTTAAAAAGTAAAGTTATTGTTTATCCATTAGCTTGTCTACAAATACCTGATGAAGTAATTAAAGACTGTAGAAATGGTCAGTTTTCTCATAGAATTGTCAAAGCTAAGAGTGGTAGATCTGACTGATCATGCATTTGGGAGGATTTCTTCTGAAATCCATCTCAGAAAATTTCCTCTGTTAGTTAGGTAGATTAATTTAAAGTTATGATTACAGGACTTACATTGTCATATTATACTACCTGTCAGTCCCATATATTTTCCAATATAATTTCCCTACTCTCTGAGAAAATTATCTTATGTTTTTCTTCTTTACCCAGATCTCCTTCTGCCCTCTCCCACTATTTAGCTGATGATTACTCGTCATACACAATGAAAAAATCAGAAATAGTAAAAGCATCATTGTCAACCACCAAGAAAAAGAGTGACTGAAAAATACACCTGCTATTTGTAGACTTACATTTCTTCACAAAAATGTACTGTTATCATCCTTCATTAAAAAAACATTATATATAATTCTATAATACTCCTCACTTCATTTATTTTTCTTTCTCATCTTCCACTTATTAAAACCACTTCTGTCAGGCTTATATCCCCTAAAAACCTTCACCTAGGTGAATTTGCTCTTGTTAAGATCAACAATGACCTCCATTTGCCTTTTCCATGGATACCACTGTATCCTCATTTTACTCAACCATTCACTTTATTCCACACAGTAGATTTCCTTTTGTAATTTTATTCTTTTTTGACTTTTCTTTTCTTTTTTGACTTGCATGACACCTCACACTTTTTGTCTGTTTTTATACAAATGCCCTTTTATATGATCCCTAAAATGTTTGTATCCCCATAACTTACTCCTCTGATTTTTTTCCCTCTATTTACATTATTACCATAAATTTTTTTCAGTCAAATCAACAAGCCTAATATCTCCCATATAATGTTGACCTTTTAGTGTGTCTCCCTAGCCCTGCCTTCCTATTTGAGGGCTGGACTTCTATATTCAATTGTTTCAGTTATACCTTAAGTGAATATTTAATTATCATCTCAATTTGATCTTGTCTAAAACAGAATTGTTGGGTTCATATGCTTCCTCTCCTAAATGTTTTTTCCTGAGTCTTCCTCATTTAGAAAATAAGCCCATAATCTGTCTAGTTTTCCTAACCAAAAACATAGGAATCATCCTTCATTCTTCTCTTTCCCTTAAACCATATTCATCACCATATATTTTCATCTTTGTTCCAAATGTACCTTAAGTATTTTTTTTACTTCTTGGTTTCCTGCTATGACTCTAGTCCATATCACCATCTTTCCTACCATTTGACTACTGAATTTCCTCTCAATTGATTTTCCTCATTATTTTCTCCAACTACAGTCAATTTTCTAACATGCAAGCAGAGAGATTCTTCTAAAATTTAAATCCTATTTTATCACTCACAAGTCTGAAAATGTTGTTTTAACATTGCCATTAGAATAAAATTAGAAATCCATATTTCTGATCTATTGTAGCAAGAAATAAGAGGAATGATAGAGAACTGGATGATAACAGCATAATAAGAATTGTTAGATGTCAGATCTGTTAGCAGTGCTTTTATAATTTAAAAACATCTAATTGTACACCTTTGCAGCTACGCCCAGGTATTTCAGATCTCAAAATATTTGCTTTTGTGAAAAAATAATAATTTATTCACTAACTATATGTCCCTAGTTATTGTAAGGTCAAGGTTGGAATTGGGTACCACACACTTAGAATTCTATCTAGCTGTGCTTTTCTCAAGCACTGTAGAATTTCAAGGACCACAGAAATGCCAAAAAAAAAAAATTTACTCATCTTCAAAAGATACGTGATAAAAGATGCTAATTTTCTATTTTTTCATTTTCTGATGTATAAGGATCAACTGTTGTTAAACCTGTGCAAAATATAATTCTACTTATACTTACCCCAATGATCACAAAATAAGGTGATTGTCATCAAAATCTATGTATGGATAAAAAGTGACTTATGCATAGAGTTCTTGCATTTTTCATGAAGTCTCAATTTTAGCGAAACACTATGTACTGTTATCATCAGTGCAACTGGTAAAGAGCCAAGGGAATTAAATTTCACGTACAAAATATCTCTTTTAAAAAATAATCAGTGTGTTTTCAGATCGTAAAAGCAAAATATTACTGGCTCTACAGTTTTCACCAAATATAACAGAAATTCTCATTTTACTGTTGGAAATATAAACCTCTCAATACAGTAAAACATGGATTGTATTCATTTTCTTGATCTTTTTAGTGGCATACAATATTTTATTTATTTCTTAAAAATAAGTATGAGAAAAATATATTAAGTATTATTTAATGCAATAATTTTGTTCCTCTAAACAAGAATTCTGGTTTAAATGTTTGAAGTAAACATCTGATATGAGTACCAATAAAATGCATGGAAATATTACTTAAATGTTAACCATGAACCCAAGGAAACCATTACACATTATTTGTAAAAGTTAGTTTCAAAATATCAAGCCTCTAACTCACAAGTAGATGTTGAGATTTATGACCTTTAAAAGTTAAAAGTAAAAACAAAAACAAAAACTCCCCTTTCTCACTGTGTCTCTTTGTGTGTTTGTGATATATAAACACCCAACATGCATACATATGTATAGTTAAGCTATTTTTTTTTACATCTTTATTGGAGTATAATTGCTTTACAATGGTGTGTTAGTTTCTGCTTTATAACAAAGTGAATCAGTTATACATAATCATATGTTCCCATATCTCTTCCCTATTGTGTCACCCTCCCTCCAACCCTCCCTATCCCACCCCTCTGGGTAGTCACAAAGCACCGAGCTGATCTCCCTGTGCTATGCGGCTGCTTCCCACTAGCTATCTATTTTACCTTTGGTAGTGTATATATGTCCATGCCACTCTCTCACTTTGTCACAGCTTACCCTTTCCCCTCCCCATATCCTCAAGTCCATTCTCTAGTAAGTCTGTGTCTTTATTCCCGTCTTACCCCTAGGTTCTTCATGATATACTTTTTTCTTAGATTCCATATATATGTGTTAACATATGGTATTTGTCTTTCTCTTTCTCACTTACTTCACTCTGTATGACAAACTCTAGGTCCATCCACCTCACTACAAATAACTCAATTTCATTTCTTTTTATGTCTGAGTAATATCTCGTTGTATATATGTGCCATATCTTCTTTATCCATTCATCTGGTGATGGACAATTAGGTTGTTTCCATCTCCTAGCTATTGTAAATAGGGCTGCAATGAACATTTTGGTACATGACTCTTTTTGAATTATGATTTTCTCAGGGTATATGCCCAGTAGTGGGATTGCTGGTTCATATGGTAGTTCTATTTGTAGTTTTTTAAGGAACCTCCATACTGTTCTCCATAGTGGCTGTACCAAGTCACATTCCCACCAGCAGTGCAAGAGTGTTCCCTTTTCTTAACACCCTCTCCAGCATTTATTTTTTCTAGATTTTTTGATGATGGCCATTCTGACCGGTGTGAGATGATATCTCATTGTAGTTTTGATTTGCATTTCTCTGATTAATGATGTTGAGCATTCCTTCATGTGTTTGTTGGCAGTCTGTATATCTTCTTTGGAGAAATGTCTATTTAGAACTTCTGCCCATTTTTGGATTGGGTTGTTTGTTTTTTGTTATTGCACTACATGAGCTGCTTGTACATTTTGTAGATTAATCCTTTGTCAGTTGTTTCATTTGCAAATATTTTCTCCCATTCTGAGGGTTGTCTTTTGGTGTTGTTTATGGTTTCCTTTGCTGTGCAAATCTTTGGAGCTTCATTAGACCCAATTTGTTTATTTTTGTTTTTATTTCCATTTCTCTAGGAGGTGGGTCAAAAAGGATATTGCTGTGATTTATGTCATAGAGTGTTCTGCCTATGTTTTCCTCTAAGAGTTTGATAGTTTCTGGCCTTACATTTAGGTCTTTAATCCATTTTGAGCTTATTTTTGTGTATGATGTTAGGGAGTGTTCTAATCTCTTACTTTTACATATGCCTGTCCAGTTTTCCTGGCACCACTTTTTGAAGAGGCTGTCCTTTCTCCCCTGTACATTCCTGCCTCATTTATCAAAAATAAGGTGACCATATGTGCATGGGTTTATCTCTGGGCTTTCTATCCTGTTCCATTGATTTATATTTCTGTTTTTGTGCCAGTACCATACTGTCTTGATTACTGTAGCTTTGTAGTATAGTCTGAAGTCAGGGAGCCTGATTCCTCCAGCTACGTTTTTCATTCTCAAGATTGCTTTGGCTTTTTGGGGTCTTTTGTGTTTCCATACAAATTGTGAAATTTTTTGTTCTAGTTCTGTGAAAAATACCAAAGTATAGCAATGATCCAAAATGAACCATTGAATCATATTCCTGCAATTATAATCTCAACAATACACTGGTTTATGAGAGATAGCAAAACAATATTATTAAATTAACTAATTTAAAAGTTAATTTGTACAATCTTTACATTCAGCTAAAATGACAGTGACACCCCTCTATGTGTGTTCTTTTTCTAAGAAAGTGATCTAAGGGATTGTTTGGTAATGTTTACAGAAAATCTTTTCACATTTTGAATGACTTGGATTCAATTGTTTGATATTGCAATATCAAAAAAAAAATTCAGAAGCAATTTTCATGGATTTACTAGATAATCTATATTCACTGCGACTTTTCCCTTTTGCTCAGGAGTGAGCTACTAGGACTTAAGTTGTGAAAAAAGAGATAATTATTCTTTTGTTATAGAAATTTCCTCAGACTTCATAAAAATGAACTTAACTGACTTTTCTCCCTAATAGCTACTATATTTACCTACCCTAAGACCATGGCTTTAGGGGAAGATTATATCTGCTGTGAAGGTAAGTTTAATGACTTACCCAACCCTTTATAATAAGTTCACCCTTTTCCTCCTCCAAGAGTCAGTGATTGAGTGCTTGTCAAATATACTTATTCATAGATAACATGATTACTGTTAAGAAATAATACTTACTTTTCTTCACTCCCCAAGCTGAGCTCTGTCACTATTAGTCATGATCTGAATAAAGTCAAAAGGAGAGTCAAGCATGTACCTAGTATATTCACCATCAAGAAAGTTGTTTCCTTATAATACAGGTAGTCCTGAAGTCAGCACTTTTGTTACACTATCCTGCAACTGATAATGCAGAAACATTGAGTAGATGAAAAAATTGTCTCCCTCAACCTCCAATTGAATTACACCATTTACTTAAGAAGAAGAGAAGGCATAGGTTAAGGGGCTGCTCAAGCTGTAACCATTTGAGATATTCTACTCTAAGAGCAGGCTTTGGGACAATGATAACTGATAAAGGTTGGGAGAGAGGCAGCCATCTACATCTGAGAGTTCCTTAGAAGCAAAGCATCCATGATAATAAAAACCTTATGAGGATTTTGTTTTGAGAATTAAATAAAATATCATATGAAGGATGTTTGGTACAAAGCTGGTATTCCATAAATATTACTTGTTAGCTCTTCTACACATCTCCATATGAATTCTGTTGGCAATATCATTCTGCCTTACTACAGACATAATTTTATTAAAAGTTCATTATGGTCTGAGATACATAGTTAATCTCCTGAATAGGCATTTAGTCTGTTGTTAAAATGTCAGATTTCATTAAGAATTGCATTTGAAGGGAATTTTAATTATAAATAGCATACACAAGATATTATTAAAGATCATTTTATAAATATTTTAATGTTTATAAAATATTTGATAAGTTAGTGCTACATGTCTTTGCTATATGCACAGTAATCTACTCATAGTCTTGTTTCAACTTGTTATGTTTGCATATCTAAATAATGAGTGTTGATGATGATGGTGAATATTCTGACTTCAAAAGACTTTAGAAAATGTGCTTTTAGTAAATAAATCTGGGACAATGTATGGTTAGTAAGGCTGCCATTACAAAGAGATCCAATAATAATGAGATTAAACAAGACAGAATTGTATTTCTCCCTCAAGAGTCCAGAGGTAAGTAAGTGGTCCTGGGTGGATTTGTGACTTTTATTCACATGGTCATTCAGGCATCCAGGTTAGCAGAATGTCCTTTATTTTCATCACGTGGCTTCCATGTCTGAACTTAAGGTGGCTACTCCAATTATTGCTACTTCCTGTAGTAGAAAAGAGGAAAAAGTTGAACATAATCAGTTTTATTAATTAAATATGAAATTAATACACATTATTTCTGCTCACATTCCACTCTTCGAAACTTATCCATAAGGATACAGCTAATGAAAGGGAGGCTGGAAAATGTACACTCTAGCTGGACCATCAAGTATCCAGCTGACACTCAAAGGAAGAGGGTGTCTATTACCAAATCAAAGAGAGGATAAATGAATTCTAGGGGACAGGATGCTGTCTCTTACACATAAATAACCTTCATATTCCAAAATTTAATTTCATTAATAAAGTTTCCATATTAATCAGCATGTAAATCCTAAAGTGTAGAATGACTGCTTAATTGTAGGACACCACAAATATTTGAAGTATCTACATAGGTTTCTAGATAAAACTCTTGCTTAATCACTTATTAGTAGTTTTAAGAGATATTTGGCACTCAATACTCTTGCTCACCTTACAAATGAAGAAATTTTACTTTGTCAGAAGTTATACTTATTCATACAATACACAATAATCAGAGAACAAACAGGTTTCTCTGAGTTAAAAATCAACTTTTGCTTTATTAGAATTTATGCCATCATAACTTTCAAAAGGAACAAAAATTCATTATATAATCATAGTGCTTCTTATTACACTTAGAGCAAACATATTATATAATATGGAGTAAATTTTAATACTAATGATGAAAGTTTTCTGAGAAACACTTAAAATGAGGGAGTAGAATGGAGATAGTTTTCATCAAATTTTGCTCATGACATCAGTAAATTATACCAGCAGGTATTTAAAGGAAAGTCTAATTTTTAGACAGAACCAAAGGAAAAAGTGTATCTAGAGATTTCCAAGGACCACCCTGTAATATTTCAAATATTTCTCAACTATAAATATATGACTTAGTTAAAAGGCTCAAACTCTTTGCCTTTGAGATCCAGAAAGAAGGGACATGGCCCTCCAAAGTTGGCTCCTGATTCACTAAGGAGCAGGACCCTGTTCATCATGCTGGTCCTAGACCATCATCCCACTGCAAATTGGGAGCTTGTAGTTGTGCTGTTTTCTTATCATTTGCTTTAAATCCTTCCATTTCTGCCTAGTTAGCACCTGGTGTGGGCTTGTAACTATTCTTTGATTCCATAAATTGTTTTAGAAGCTACCAAAATTTGGATTAAAAAACTTTACAAGAGTGTGTGTGGAAATAGATGGTTGCTTTTTAAACTTGGAAGATTTTTTCATTATTATCTATTCTGCACAAGTGTGTGTGTGTGTGTGTGTGTGTGTGTGTGTGTGTGTGTGTGTGTGTGTCTGTGACTGACATAGAGAAAGAGAGATAAGGAAGAGAGAGATTGTTGATGGGTATAAAGATGGAACAGTTCAAGCCTCAGAGTTCAGTTTCCATGATCAAATTCACATACATGATTTTGTCACATGGCTATTGTGAAGATGAAAATCAAAAAATTAATATATATAAATGTGCTTATAAATTATCATCTAGATTTATTACATTAATTTTTAATAAATTATGAAATTAGTTAGGCATAAATCAAATACTTCAGTAGAAAGTGTATGGTGTATGGTAATTCAAGATGATACTATGAAAAATTAGCAAATTTAAAACTTTGAATTAGTGCATGAATCTCTGACTTTAAAAAAATTAGCCATTGTCATTATTGCATTTTTTACTGTATGCTGATGGGACATACTTGCTCTCTTTAATTTATGTCCCAAGCAATTTTGTGTGTTATCATACAGACAGATTTTGAAAATTGTTTTTTAAACAGAATTGTTTATAGTTGTTCATAGTTGCTGAATTAAAAGTGACAAACATTCATAAGGAATTTCTTTTTATTTAAAACAAGCCCATAATGTAGTCAGTTGCATGGCAGGAGACAATATTTAACTTCTGTCTGTGTTATGTCTATGGGAAATATTTCTGTTGAAGTTCATGTGCTATTAATACTTCCACATTTGCAGAACACAGAAGCTAAGCTACCATGGAATATAGCTGTAATTTGGTCATCTGCAAGCCTTTAACTCCTTCATGTGTTTATATTTCATTATGGTATGCTTTAAATGTACTGATAAGAGAAATAATTCCTTTATTTATATCAGTGACTATAAACTTCCTCTTAAGATTTTTATTTCTGTTTGAACTAAAGAATACACATCAAACCATCAATTCATGGATTCAGGTAGAAGCAGGCCTGCATGAATTGCATCACTTTTTTCATTCCCTGTAGAACACAATGGTTCAGTGATTTATTTAATATGATAGCTATAACTTGTTTCAGGCAAGAATCTGACACTCTTTAGCAAGTCATGTGTTGTCTTGGAGAACTGTGTAAAGCAACAAAATGCTGCCTAAAGTAGTTAGGAAAGATATTCACATGTAGGTAACATATCAAAAAGTCCTCTTATTAGGCAATTAGATGAGTGAAGATTAGTCTTCTACCACTTCTCAAAGCTTTACTCAAGAGAGATATGCATTGTCCTGCACTCATTTCTCAGGGAAAGACTGTAATGCTTATAAGTTTTCTCTCTTGCTGCAAATGTACATGCAGCCTGTACATGTCACATTGATACACTGACAGTAAACACTTATTTCAAAATTAAGTATCTTGCATACTATTAATATGAACGTGCTGTGTCACAAACAGCATCTTGGCACTAATTAGAGGTTGAAGCTCAAAAACAAATTTTAATTTTCTGTCTAGGGTCGTGCTACATTTTTTTTGTTAATGAGAGAATTTTGCCAAAGTCAACAATTAGAAAAGCACTTGTATTTTAAGTACCCACATTATTTAGATCTTAAACAATAGCACATATTTTTAACAAGTGCTTTTTCTTTTCTTCACTGATAGAATTTGCAACCTGGAAGCTTAATAAGATTGCATATTCCTTACTTTTTCTTAGAAGAAAACCACACATGTACTTACAGTACTATTTAGTGTGTAAATGTGTTTAATGTAGAAAATTAAATTTATAGGGAAAGGGCAAAAGACTGGCTGTAAGAGAAGTTTTACCTAAATAATTCTTTATATATCCAAGACTGCACTACCAACAATTCCCATGAGGGAAATTTGATTTCCCTCTGGCCACTCTCCCAGAATTAGCTGTTTCATCCTGCAGCCACATTCTTCATTCTGAAGCATCAGGCAGCTAACAGCAAAATAGGTCTATCTGTGCAGCGACTCTGTGCATAGGAAAAAATCTCTATCAAGCATTGTCAATGGTGTTCGATTCTTTCTCTGAAGAATGGCATGTTTCAGATCTTGGTTTGCCATTAATTTAAAACAAGTCAATTTTCTGACTGGCATGTTTCAGATCTTGGTTTGCCATTAATTTAAAACAAGTCAATTTTCTGACTCTCTGGTCAGCGTAATATTCCTCTATCATATTTTTCCTTGATGCTAGAGCATAAGCAAAATATGGTTGAAAGAGGTTAAGCATTTTACTAATCTTATTCAAATTGAATATTTTGGGTATGTTTTGTGTTTCAAAATTTACATAGCCTTTAAACTAATAAATAGTTGAAATGAATATCCTTGGTTAATAACAAAGACCATATGCTAACATTGTTTTTGAGGTTTTGTGGTGATTGTTGTTCTTGGAATTTTAGTATTATAATTATATTAATTATTTCTCACAATTTGAAACTTTGAAATAATATTACCTTAAATGTTGAGTGCTTGTTAGGAGATATTTCCTTCAGTATCTGGACACTAGGGAATTTAATATAGCAGTGTATCTTTCATTATTAGACAGTGTGTTTTTATCTCCAGATAACAGCTAATTTGTTGGTTGTTGCCTCTGTCTCTTTTTTAGCCTGTGAACCACATTTGGAGATACTCTGTGTTTTGTTTAGAAAGCTATGAACTGGAAAATATATTGTGATTTAATTCCTAAATGAGTTTCCCATTTCTCCTGACTATGAGATCTGTTTTCTAAGGCTAGGATTCTGGAGGATTTGGTTTATGGTCCTGGGTGCTTTGGGGCTGACATCTAAATATTTGCTTTGAGCTTTATAAAAATTTTGATTAAGGATTAGTGTGTGCTTACTCATGATCCTGCTTTCTTCAGTCTGAGTTACCTAAATGCAAATGCTGCCCATGTAATATATGCACACTGCCATTCCTAAACACACACACACACACACACACACACACACACAAACACTCGCAGACTGCTAGCTTTAGAAATAAGAAGTTCATAGCATATGCATCAAAAGGTTAATAAATCAAAATAAAATAGAATGACATTATCACATTCTGTAGAATTCTCCACAAATATTATAAATAAATAATATTCATGTTTCAATAAGCTACAAAATTAGTTTAAAAAAATAATGGATCTAATTGAAAGACTTATACCTGAAACAAAAAAAAATGTTGGGTGCCTGAAAAGTTGGGTACATATGAAATTCAATTTTAAATGCTATACACACACATTGTACAGTGGATAACAATTCTCTAAACTCATTATTCTTTCAGTACTTCTTATATTAAATTTGCCTAAGGTTCACATGTAAAAGTAAAGAGGTAAATCAATTCTTTGTGAATGTTTCTATTTACTAAACTTAGGCAAGTCAAAAAATTTTGCTGAGCCTTGATTTTTTTTCCTCCTTGCAAAAATATATTTGGACTTGATGTCAAAGTAGCTTAAATATAAATAAAGAAAAATCTATATTAATTTAATTCTGTGAAACCATTAACCCTAAATAACAAAATTTTTGTACTTAAGTAGTAATTAAAACAAGAGAATGGTAACCATGCCCTTACCTCTGGCATAAGAAAGAGACTAAAGTACTTGAATCTCAGATTTTGTTTGCATACTTAATTGAATATTTTGATTTAGAACTGTAAACTTTATTTAAGAATGAGAGAATTCTGAATTAATAAAAGAAGAGAAACTATGTACCCATGTTATTTCAAGAAGCTCATAGTGGATCTTAGAACTAAATATTGTGGTATTTTATGGTTTAAATACTAATTTCAGTGATGTGTTCAAAAGTTCAACTATCTAATAACAAGTTATAGTCACATATATAAACATCTTCAACAGAGACAGACACCATACATACAATTAAAGACACAAAATTAAAGTATATAAATCAATATCAAATATTCCCCAGTTATTTATTTGCACCTTAAAGAAATAACTAACACAAAGTTTTAAATGAAAACATCATTCAGAACTTTATTAATCATGTAGCTTATGAATTTGGGAACATAATTTTCTTATCTAGTCATAAAATCACATATCCATGGAGGGAAAAAAACCCTAAACACTGAAAACATGTAAAAATAAGAAAAATAGCATACGTTTATCTTTTTTTTCCTTTTTTTTTTTTTTTTGCGGTATGGGGGCTTCTCACTGTTGTGGCCTCTCCCGTTGCAGAGCACAGGCTCTGGACGCGCAAGCTCAGTGGCCATGGCTCAAGGGACTAGCCACTCCGCGGCAAGTGGGATTTTCCCGGACCGGGGCATGAACCCGTGTCCTTTGCATCGGCAGGCGGACTCTCAACCACTGCGCCACCAGGGAAGCCCACATACGTTTGTCTTAAGCACATCAATGCATCAATGTTTTAAAACTGTCATAGTGAGAGGAGAAACCTGTGAACCAAGAAACAATCAGTTACTCTTGGGATAGAAAAATAGTACACTACAAAAGAGATTAGTATTGCTCTTTGTGTACAAGTAAACACATTTATGAAGGAAAGCAGCACATAGTGCTTCATCATTAATTGCTGCAAAACAAGCATCCACTTATGAGTACTCACCTTTGATATAAATATACAGGTAAAAACATGAGTTGTGTTTTGTAAATCTCAAAATGTTTAGGTGAAATAAAAATAAAACTTTCACATCATTGGAGCCTGAAAAAAAAATGCCACAATGACGAAGGATTCTCAGTGTTTCTCTTAATTGTCTCACATATGAAATCCACAAATGTTAAAAATGATACTTTGTCAATTTCACATCACAAATTATACTTATTATATAATTTTTATTTGTGCAAAGTAGATGTATTTTATATTTTACTTTTAGGAATACACAATAAATACTATAGAGATAATCATTTGTAAGCACTGGTCATTGTTAAGAATAACATCACTATAAAATTATACAATAGTACATATATTTTGGTAACTGAGATATTTTCACATTTTAAAGTAAATAAAATTTGAGGTAAAATTTCTTAAAATTCCTACCATGTCAACAGTTACAAACAACTATGTTATTTAAAATTTTATTTTTAAATGTGTTAATTATAACATTCTCAAGTAACATACAAGGACAGTGATTTTTTTCTTTCTAGAAAATCAAGGAATTCTCATATGCGTAACACAGTTCAGTGAACAGCTATCTGAGAATGCTGACTCAGAAGTGGGTTTTCTCATTCCAATTATACTCTATCAGCTTCAGATCTCCTGGAACATCTTTTATAATGTCAGTGAAGGACATATGGTTTTTCAGTTCTTTCAACACAGTTCTTTAGGGACATATTTCAGCCAGGAGTCCTGAAAGTTGTTGGAATCAAAGTCTAGGTAATTAGTCAATAAATTAAAAATACTCTGGCCAGGCAATCCCACTGTTGTGAATATGGCTCATAAAAATAAAAGCACTATTAAGTATAGATGTATAGGATTGATTTTCTATTGATACCATACAAAATTACCACAAATTTTGTAGCTTAAAACAGCGCAAATTTATCACCTTACAGTTCAGTAGGTCAGAAATCCGAAATGGATCTCACTGGGTTAAAATCAAGGTGTTTGGGTAGAACTGCATTCCATTTTGGAGGCTTGAAAGAAGAATTCATTCCTTTACTTTTCCAACTCCTACTGGGCTCTCTCATTCCTTGTCTAGTCGACCCCTACCTCCTTCTTCAAAGACAGCAACATTATGTCTCTGCTCATTTCTTCTACAGTTATGTCTCCCTCTCATTCTTCTTCTGCCTCTCTCTTCTACTTTCAAGGGCCCTTGTGATTACATTGGGCTAATCTGGATAATTGAAGATAAACTCTCTATTTTAAGGTCAGGTGATTAACAACCTTAACTCCATCTTCAAAGTTGCTTTTGCAATGTAAGGTAACATATTCACAGGTACCAGGTATTAGAATGTGGTCATTTTAGATTTGGGGGGGGGGAGGTCAGGGATGGAAGACCATTATTTCTGCGTACCACATTATATAGAAGCAATTTGTTTTAGCAATATGAGTTTTGTCAGAAAATAATGCCTACCCTCTTCCCCACCCCCAAGGGCAGATGCCAACCTCATGATTTACAGAGTAGAACATGGGCTGTGTTTCAGCCCTCACTCGTTTCCTTGGCAAGGAGCCTTATCCACAGGACAACCTACAAAGTAAGTATGATAGTCCTATGTAAAGAATGTTTGGTGTAACATCATCTGTAGTGATAAAAAAACACACAAACACAATTGGAAAACTTAGAGCAAAGCCAATGTTCAATATAAGATTATGTCTGAATATATTATGGCAATCCAAAATATGGAATATTATGTAGCTTTAAAAATGACTAATTATAAATATATCAGAAAGTGGATGGATTTCCACAAAGTATTCTTGAGTAAAATGAAAATACGACATAGATAAGTGTGCATAAAATGCAATTAAATTGATTATATATGTAGTGTGTGAGTACATACATTCATGTGAAAAACACATATACACATCTGCATATATATTAAATGAACATGTATATTTTTACATGGGCTGGGCAGGCTGATGAACAATTTGAATAATAATGTGCAGTGGAAGTGACACTGTGCTCATTATGGGTGTTGCTTGTAAGACTACTGGAACTTCTGCCTTAATCTTCATTGGAAAGTAGCTACCAGGTGAGCAATGTGACTTCCCTGAAGCCACCATGTAGCAAGAAGCCCAGAAAACCCTAAAGATTCCACAAAAACTGTTAGAATAAAGGCATTTAGCGAATTTGCAAGATACAAAATCAACACACAAAAATCAATTGTGTTTCTATACACTGAAAACAAACTACCTGAAAGAGAAATTAAGAAACAATAACAATAAAAATAATATAACAGTAATATATATATATAAGCAATGCAATAGCATCAAAAAGAATAAACTTAACCTAGTAGGTGAAAGACTTGTACACTGAAAATTATAAAACACTGATGAAAGAATTTAAATCAGACACAAATAAATGGAAAGAAACCCACATTTATGGATTGGAAGAATTAATATTGTTAGAATATCCATAGTACACAAAGTTATCTGTAGATTCAGTGAAATCCCTTTTAAAATCCCAATGGCATATTTTACAGAAATAAAAAAAATCCTAAAATTCATATGAACTAGAAAAGACCCAACATAGACAATGCAATCTTGAGAGAGAAGAACAAAGATGAAGGCATTGCACTTCCTGATTTCAAAATGTATTACAAAGCTACAGTAATCAAAAAAGTATGGTACTTGCATAGAAACAGACCTGTAGTCCAATGGAACAGAATAGAGAACCTACACATATACAGTCAACAGATCTTGAACAAGGGTGCCAAGAATACACAATGGAGAAAGGATAGTTTCTGTAGTAATTGATATAAGGAAAATTGGATATCCACATGCAAAAGAATGGACTCTTATCTTACATAAGTGAACTCTTACATCATTGTTCTCTATATTCAATATCTCTTTTTGATGACATTCCTAGAATATCTTAAAAAAACATTTTAATTTTTGAAATCTTACCTTAAAAAAAGGAGAGAGTAAATTTTAACCACATATTTTATGCCAGCTACTATCCATATTTTCTACACATTTTTTTCACAAACAGCTACTTAGTATAGGCATTAATCACTGAAACTTTTCCCCTTCTACAATCACTTTGTAACTCATCTGATATAATTTCCCATCCCATCCTATAGAAAACTAATTTTTTCTATGATTACCAATGACATTTTTTATCTCATTCCATATTTTATTGTTTTCCCTGTGCTTTATTTTATTTATTTATTTGTTATTTTTTAACACCTTTGTGGTAGTATAATTGCTTTACAATGGCATGTAGTTTCCCCTGTATAACAAAGTGAATCAGCTATACATATACATACATCCCCATATCTCCTTCCAATTGCGACTCTCTCCCACCCTCACAAACCCAATCCTCTAGGTGAACACAAAGCATTGAGCTGATCTCCCTGTGCCATGGGGCTGCTTCCCAGTAGCTTTTTTACATTTGGTAGTGTATATACGTCCATGCCATGCTCTCACTTCATCCCAGCTTACTCTTCCCCATCTCCATGTCCTGAAGTCCATTCATTATGTCTGTATCTTTATTCCTTTCCTGCCCCTAGGTTCTTCAGAATCTTTTTTTTTCTTCAGATTCCATATATATGTGTTAGCATATGGTATCTGTTTTTCTCTTTCTGACTTACTTCACTCTGTATGACAGTTTCTATGTCCATCCACATCACTACAAATAACTCAATTTCAATTTTTTATGACTAATATTCCATTGTATATATATGCCACATCTTCTTTTTCAATTCATCTGTCGATTGACAATTAGATTGATTCCATGTCCTCACTATTGTAAATAGAGCTGCAATGAACAATGTGGTACATGACTCTTCTTGAATTATGCTTTTCTCAGAGTATATTCCCAGTAGTGGGATTGCTGCGTCGTATGGTATTTCTATTTTTAGTTTTCTAAGGAACCTCCATACTGCTCTCCATAGTGGCTGTATCAATTTACATTCCCACAAACAGTGCAAGAGAGTTGCCTTTTCTCCACACCCTCTCCAGCATTTACTGTTTGTGTATTTTTTGATGATGGCCATTCTGACTCGTGTGAGGTGATACCTCATTGTAGTTTTGATTTGCATTTCTCTAATGATTAGTGATGTTGAGCATCCTTTCATGTGTTTGTTGGCAATCTGTATATCTTCTTTGGAGAAATGTCTATTTAGATCTTCTGCCCATTTTTGGACTGGGTTGTTTGATTTTTTGATATTGAGCTGAATGGACTGCCTGTGTATTTTGGAGATTAATCCTTTGTAAGTTGCTTCATTTGCAAATATTTTCTCCCATTCTGAGGGTTGTCTTTATGTCTTGTTTATGGTTTCTTTGGTTCTACAAGCTTTTAAGTTTCATTAGGCCCCATTTATTTCTTTTGTTTTTATTTCCATTACTCTATGAGGTGGATCAAAAAGGATCATGCTGTGATTTATGTCATAGAGTGTTCTGCCTATGTTTTCCTTTAAGAGTTTTAGACTGTCTGGCCTTACATTTAGATCTTTAATCCATTTTGAGTTCATTTTTGTGTATGTTGTTAGGGAGTGTTCTAATTCTATTATTTTACATATAGCTGTTCTGTTTTCCCAGCACCATTTATTGAAGAGGCTGTCTTTCTCCATTGTATATTGTTGCCTCCTTTATCAAAGATAAGGTGACCATATGTTTGTGGGTTTTTCTCTGGGTTTTCTATCCTGTCCCATTGATCTATATTTCTGTTTTTATGCCAGTACTAGACTCTCTTGATTACTGTAGCTTTGTAGTATAGTCTGAAGTCAAGGAACCTGATTCTTCCAGCTCCATTTTTCTTTTTCAAGATTGCTATGGCTATTCAGGTTCTTTTGTGTTCCCATACAAATTGTGAAATTTTTGTTCTAGTTCTGTGAAAAATGCCAGTGGTAGTTTGATAGGGATTGCACTGAATCTGTATATTGTTTTGGGTAGTATAGTCATTTTCACAATGTTGATTATTCCAATCCAAGAATATGGTATATCTCTCCATCTATTTGTATCATCTTTAATTTCTTTCATCAGTGTCTTATAATTTTCTACATAAAAGTCTTTTGTTTCCTTAGGTAGTTTATTCCTAGGTATTTTATTCTTTATGTTGCAATGGTAAATGCGAGTGCTTTCTTAAATTCTCTTTCAGATTTTTCATTATTAGTGTATAGGAATGCAAGAGATTTCTGTGCATTAATTTTATTTGCTGCTACTTTACAAAATTCATTGATTAGCTCTAGTAGTTTTCTGGTAGCATCTTTGGGATTCTTCCAAAACTACTTTGAAGAGTAGTGGTGAGAGTGGGCAACCTTGTCTTGTTCCTGATCTTAGTGGAAATGGTTTCAATTTTTCACCGTTGAGAACACTGGTGGCTGTGGGTTTGTCATATATGTCCTTTACTATGTTGAGGTAAGTTCCCTCTATGCCTGCACTCTGCATCTATTGAGATGATCATATGGTTTTTCTCCTTCAATTTGTTAATATGGTTTATCACATTGTTTGAGTTGCATATATTGAAGAATCCTTAGATTCCTGGGATAAACCCAAACTGATTATTGTGTATGATCCTTTTAACGTGCTGTTGGATTCTGTTTGTTAGTATTTTGTTGAGGATTTTTGCATCTATGCTCATCAGTGATATTGGTATGTAGTTTTCTTTTTTGACATATTTGTCTGGTTTTGGTATCAGGGTGATGGTGGCCTCATAGAATGAGTTTGGGAGTTTTCCTCTCTCTGCTATGTTTTGGAAGAGTTTGAGAAGGATAGATGTTAACTCTTCTCTAAATGTTTGATAGAATTCACCTGTGGAGCCATCTGGTCCTGGGCTTTTGTTTGTTGGAAGATTTTTTTTTTTTTTTTTTTTTTTTTTGCGGTACGCAGGCCTCTCACTGTTGTGTCCTCTCCCGTTGCAGAGCATAGGGTCCGGATGCACAGGCTCAGTGGCCATGGCTCATGGGCCCAGCTGCTCCACAGCATGTGGGATCTTCCTGGACTGGGGCACGAACCTGTGTCCCCTGCATCAGCAGGCAGACTCTCAACCACTGCACCATCAGGGAAGCCCCTGTTGGAAGATTATTAATCACAGTTTCAATTTCAGTGCTTGTGACTGGTCCATTTATATTTTCTATTTCTTCATGGTTCAGTCTCAGGAGGTGGTGCTTTTCTAAGAATTTGTCCATTTCGTCCAGAATTTGTCCATTTCTTCCAGATTGTCCATTTTATTGGCATATAGTTGCTTGTATTAACATCTCATGATCATTTGTATTTCTGCAATGTCAGTTGTTACTTCTCCTTTTCCATTTCTACTTCTATTGATTTCTCTTCTTCCTTTTTTCTTGATGAGTCTGGCTAGTAGTTTATCAATTTTGTTTATCTTCTGAAAGAACCAGGTTTTAGTTTTATTTATCTCAGCTATTGTTTCCTTCATTTCTTTTTCATTTATTTCTTATCTGATCTTTGGTTTCTTTCCTTCTGCTAACTTTGAGTTTCTTTATTCTTCTTTCTCTAACTGCTTTAGGTGTAAGGTTAGGTTGTTTATTTGAGGTGTTTTTTGTTTCTTGAGGTAGGATTGTATTGCTATAAACTTCCCTCTTAGAACTGCTTTTGCTGCATCTCATAGGTTTTACATCATCGTGTTTTCATTGTCATATATTTCTAGGTATTTTTTGATTTCCTCTTTGATTTCTTCAGTGATATCTTGATTATTAAGTAGTGTATTGTTTAGCCTCCATGTGTTTGTATTTTTCACAGATTTTTTTTCCTGTAATTGATATCTAGTCTCATAGCATTGTGGTCAGAAAAGATACTTGATATGATTTCAATTTTCTTAAATTTACCAAGGCTTGATTTGTGTCTCAAGATATGATCTATCCTGGAGAATGTTCCATGAACACTTGAGAAGAGAGAGTATTCTGGCTTTTTTTTTTTTTTTATGGAATGTCCTGTATATATTAAGTCCACCTGGTTTACTATGTCAGTTAAAGTTTGTGTTTCCTCATTTATTTGCCTTTTGGATGAACTGTCCATTGGTGAAAATGGGGTGTTAAAAGCCCCTATTATTATTGTGTTACTGTCAATTTACCCTTTTATGGCTGTTAGCAGTTGCTTTATGTATTGAGGTGCTCCTACATTGGGTGCATAAATATTTACAATTCTTATATCTTTTTCTTGGATTGATCTTTGATTATTATGTAGTTTCCTTCTTTGTCCCTTGTAATAGCCTTCATTTTAAAGTCCCTTTTGCCTGATATGAGAATGCTACTCCAGCTTTCTTTTGATTTCTATTCTAATGGAATATCTTTTTCCATCCCCCCACTTTCAGTCTGTATGTGTCCCTAGTTCTGAATTGGATCTCTTATAGACAGCGTATATAGAGGTCTTGTGTTTGTATCCATTCAGCCAGTCTATGTCTTTTGGTTGGAGCATTTAATCCATTTACATTTAAGGTAGTTATTGATATTTGTGTTCCATTTACCATTTTCTTAATTGTTTTGGTTTTGTTATTGTAGATCTTTTCCTTCTCTTGTGTTTCCTGCCTAGAGAGGTTCATTTAGGATTTGCTGTAAAGCTGGTTTGGTGGTGCTGAATTCTCTTAGCTTTTGCTTGTCCATAAAGGTTTTAATTTCTCTGTCGAATCTGAGTGAAATCCTTGCTGGGTAAAGTAATCTTGGTTTGTAGGTTTTTCTCTTTCATCACTTTAAATATGTCCTGCCACACACTTCTGGCTTGCAGAGTTTCTGCTGAAAGATGAGCTCTTAACCTTATGGGGATTCCCTTGTATGTTTTTTGTTGATTTTCCCTTGCTGCTTTTAATATTTTTTCTTTGTATTCAATTTTTGATAGTTTGATTAATATATGTCTTGCTGTAATTCTCCTTGGATTTTTACTGTATGGGACTCTTTGTGTTTCCTGGACTTGACTGACTATTTCCTTTCCCATATTAGTGAAGTTTTCAACTGCAATCTCTTCAAATATTTGTTAGCTCCTTTCTTTTTTCTCTTCTCTTTCTGGGACCCCTATAATTCGAATGTTGGGGCATTTAATGTTATCCCAGAGGTCTCTGAGACTGTCCTCAATTCCTTTCATTCTTTTTTCTTTATTCTGCTATGCACTAGTTATTTCCGGTATTTCATATTCCAGGTCACTTATCCATTCTTCTGCCTTAGTTATTCTTCTATTGATTCCTTCTAGAGAATTTTTAATTTCATTCATTGTGCGCTTTATCATTTTTTGTTTGCTCTTTAGTTCTTCTGGGTCCTTGTTAAACGTTTCTTGTATTTTCTCCATTCTATTTCCAAATTTTGGATCATCTTTACTATCATTACTTTAAATTCTTTTTCAGGTACACTGCCTATTTCCTCTTCATTTGTTTGATCTATTGTGTTTTTACCTTGCTCCTTCATCTGCTGTGTATTTTTCTGTCTTCTCATTTTGCTTCACTTACTGTGTTTGGGGTCTCCTTTCTGCAGGCTGCAGGTTCATAGTTCCTGCTGTTTTTGATGTCTGCCCCCAGTGGGTAAGTCTGATTTAGTTGGTTGTGTAAGCTTCCTGGTGGAGTGGATTGGTGCTTGTGTTCTGGTGGATGAGGCTGGATCTTGTTTATCTGGTGGGCAGAACAACATCCGGTGTGTGTTTCTGGTGTCTGTGAACTTATTATGATTTTAGGCAGCCTGTCTGCTAAGGGGTGGGGTTGTTTTCCTGTCTTTCTAGTTGTCTGACATAGAGTGTTCAGCACTGTAGCTTGCTGGTCATTGAGTGGAGCTGGGTCTTAACATTGAGATGGGGACCTCTGAGAGAGATTTGACCATTTGATATTATGTGACGCTGTGAGGTCTCTGGTGGACCAGTGTCCTGAACTCAGCCCTCCGACCTCAGAGGCTCAGGCCTGACACCCGGTTGGAACACCAAGACTCTGTTTGCCACCTGGCTTTGGGAAGTCTGAGATCTCCTGCTAGCATTCCGTAGGTGTTCTGTAGGAGCTCTTCCACATGTAGATGTATTTCTGATGTATTTGTGGAGAAGAAGGTGATCTCCACATCTTACTCCTCCACCATCTTGAAGCTATCCCCCATATGTAACTATTAAATAGCTTTTCTAAAAGATGAATAACAGAATTCTCAATCATGGTGGTTCCAAACGTAGTATATATATATATATATATATATATATATATATATATATATATATATATATATATGATCTCACTTGCACTCTCAGAAATATTTGACAGTGTTATTCTTCTGCTCCTTTTGGAAACGTACTCTCTTGGATTTCCACAACTCTACTCTCTGCTGGGTTTTCTCCCATCTCTTTGGTAAATCTGTTTTAGTCTCACCCTTTATTCTGTCATTAAACAGTGTGTATATCTCAACAACAAGTCTCAGTTCCTCTTAGCTTCTTATATCTCTCCCTGAATGTAGAGAACTAGAGGGAAATAGAGTCCTATTTCCTCATTTATGTACACTGTCCCCAATATTATACATATGTCAAGGACTTCAAGATTCCCATCATAGACTTTTAACTCTTCTCTAAAATTCTGAACAATGCAGCCAACTCACTACTTGAAATTTTTATCTAGATGTCCCAAATAAAACAACAAATCTAATATGCCCTAGGTCACTTCATAATCTTTCTCTCTCTTGATAGACTCTTTCCTATGTTATTTGTCTCATGAAATGTCACCCCTGTATATCCAGGTTGTTAAAAAAGAAATCTATAAGTTATCATAAAGAATTCCTTGAGCTTCCACATTCAATATATCAAAAAGTTATATATATATATATATATATATATATATATATATATATATATATATATATAACTTTTGAGTACCTCTAATTACTCAAGTACTTTTTTCTACACTCACTGTTACTACCTTAATCCAGTTAAGCATAATCTATTGCCTAGAATACTTTAATTTCTTCCTACCACTCTTTCATTCTCTAACCAGCTCCTTCCAACATAGTATCAAATCACAAACCAAAGCAGAATTTTAAAAATTCTGTTTTGAATTTGCCAAATAATTCTGATTTGATTCCCTCAATTTTGTTTAAGATGAACACCAAAATCCTTAACAAAACCTCCAATACACTATGATTAGACTCCTGCTTATAAATCTTAAGTGTCATCCCCAGGGATTGGGTTGGTCCAAAAGTTCCTTTGGTTTTAAGTAAAAAATAGAAGACACATTTTTCGTTTTCACCAAGAACTTTATTGAACAATGTATTCATTAACCAAACGAACTTTTGGGCCAACCCAATACATTCTTACCACTTCAGCACAATGGTCTTTTCACAGTTTCTTAAAGGAATTAAGCTTTATCCCACCAAAAAGCTTTGCACACGTTGTTCTCTCTATCTGGAATAATTTTCCCCCTTTTTTCATCTATACGGTTCTTCCTCATCTTTCCAATGTCAGCTTGATATATATTTCTTCAGAGAAGCTTTTTCCTAAAACCCTAATCTAGAAACAATTCAATATTATATACTTTCACAGCAGTATATTCTTTTTCTTCATAGGGGTTCTTACAATTATAGTTACATATTTATTTTTATAATAACTTTATTGAATGATTTAATTCAGGACCTTATATTTTGTGCTCAACAATTTAAGTCCAGTACCTGCTGTAGTGCTTTGAGGGTTCTAGTTAGAGAACAGATACTTTTTGAATAACTTAACTTAGTATTAAAATATAAATATCTAAGTTTCTGATTTATTGGACCAATAGTCATAATAAATACATAAGATAAAATGCCTATCATGCTTTAAAAATTACAATAATTTGCATAAGATGAACAATAGATAATGACTTCCATTGCATCTAGAACATTCCAGTTCAACCTAATTAAAATCTATTATTTCACCTCCAAATTATTCCAAATAATAATTGGAAGAGAAGAACACAATAAGTACAAAATTACAATGAACTGATGGAAGAACTGGCAAAATGTTTAAATAATTATCTTGTGCCTTGTGATCTACTGTGTCACACTGATGGAATTAAATTTATTGTTGGCTTTCTATTGCTGCATAACAAATTTATCAAAAACTTTGCAGCTTAAAACAACACCCATTTTGTTTTAGTCTCAGTTTCTTAGGTCTGAAGTAGAGGTGGGCTTGACTGATTTCTTCACTTGGAGCCTCACAAGGCTGAAATTAATGTGTCAGCAATGTTGGGTTCACACATGGAAGCTCAGGGAAAAATCCACTTCTAAAAATCTATTTCATTCAGTCTTTTGGCAAAATACAGTTTTTTGCAGTTGTAGGGCTCTGGTTTCCATTTCCTTGCTGGCAATCTCAAGGGGTTGCTCTCATCACCTGAAGGTCACTCTCCAGTTCTTGCATGTGATGCTTTCCATCTTTAAAGCCAGCAGCAGCATATCAAATCCTTTCCATGTTTGAATTTCTTTGACTTCTTCTACTGCCACTTGGAGAGAACTTTGTTTGTGATTACATTAGACGCATGGAAATAATCTCTCAAACAAATACTGATCAGTAACTTAAATTATATTGGCAAAATTCCTTCACAAAAGTATCTAGATTATTGTTTGATTAAATAACCAGGGGCCAGGAATCTTTACAATTCTGCCTACCACAGATATCATACACATTTCTTCCATTATATAGTTAGCTTAAATGTAGTGGCTACAACTGAGCAGAGAGAGAAGTAATTTTGAATTGATCAGAATGTGAAGGTGGACATAAGGCATTCATAAATATGTAAACCTAAAACAGTTTTGATGACTTTATTCATTGAATTCTCAGTGGAATTAGTAGTTTGGATGACATAATTGCTTATGCTTTGAAAGTATTTTAAATACATTAATGTCATTAAATACCAAAAATCTTAACAAATAACATAATTATTCATTCATAAACAAGGATATCCAAAGCTGTGTATAGTGAAAGTCAAAGGATGAATTTTTTTTTGCTTCCTTAAAACTAAAATTATAACCTTGTTAAAGAAAGGAGACTATTGAATAATAATTTTGGCAAAATTTCAGAACTTCTGATTTAGTACTGACAATTTTTTTTTGAACATATCTTTGTTGTTGAATTCATAGTACTTTTCAGTACAATTTGCCAGCTTAGGGTTTCACCAAGAAAGTTACATAAGAATTCATGAAAATTATGAAATAATAAATTATAGAAACTTTCTTATATATTACATGTTTCAAGGCTAATGAGAATATCTAAGCTTTTCAAATGATTCATTTGACCATGTTTTGCATATAAGAATTTAAGAAAAAATGAATCATTATACCTTTAAGAAATCTACTTAACTTTCCCTTTTCAAGAAAGGAGGTACATCTACCCAGAGTGACAGACCAGAAATGACCTTTTAAAAATGACATTTTTGGAACTGGAATTTATAGGGATGAGAATGGAATGACTTTCTACTGGCAAAAAAGTGTCAAAGGAGAGGAACATAAGTACAAATTCTGCTGTATATTTAATTAGTAAATGGAGGTGAGGTGAAATTAATGAATGCAGACACACACAAATGCTTGACAGAATGTCTGTTGACTGTGGTAAAATATTTAAGCTTTGTAATGTTATTGTTAGAGGAACAGAACCGTAAGATGATGAAGATGTATTTTTCTGAGATTGCCTTAATACATTTTTACCGAAGTGTGACTATGTAAAGATATATTACTTCCATAAGTAAAAACAACCAAAAAGAAGGAAGTATGGCTCAATGTTATGAAATTGACTGTGAAATGTGTTTATTGTTTCAACTTCCAGATTTTGATCGAGCAGAAACTTGGAAGAGAAACCTCTCTCAGTAATTGGAATACAAGTGTTCAACTATGAATTCCACAACTTACAAACTATGTAACATTGAGCAAAAAAATTAACATCATCTTTTTTCATTTGATAGATACTGTAAGAGTTGGTGCATGAGTAACTAGGGATGCTTATGACAGTGCCTGACACAGAGTAAGCATTAAATAAATGTGGAGAACATCATTACTAACCTTATTTTACCTTTATTCAGTGGCATGTAGAAAATTCAATATACTCTTTCTGAGAAACATGTTTTACTTTTTTAATTTAAAACTCGGACTAATAGTGCATTATGTACTTCTGGTTGGAATACATAAATTCATGAAAAACATTATGAAAAACAACAACAGCATGAAAAACCATAAACCTGCCGCCCTCTCCATTAAAAAGAAAAGAGTGAATTACAAAAATACAATCTTTAAAATTCAACAGAGAACAGAACTAAAGCCACCTAAATAAAACTCTAGGATTTAAAACACCTACAGCTGATACATTAACTGGTAAAACAGGAAGAAGAAAAATCTACTATAGATGGGAATAAGGAAAAAAAAAGAAAAAACTAACCTCTAACAAACTTTTAGTACCTTCATGTTATAATGGATTAGAATCCAAAAGAGTCCAGCTTACCTGCCAACTCTTTCTTATGTGTATTTTTCAAGTACATGGGAATAGTAATCCCAGTCAGGATTACTGTAGTTTATAGTAATTCTTGAGGACAAGTTCTCTAATTTTGTTCCTCTTTTTCAAAACTGTTTTGGCTAAACAGAATAAATTACATTTATTTCACCTTTCCATGGAAATTTTGGACTCAGTTTATGAATATGTACCAAAAATACTGCAAATTATGCCCCTGAAATTGATTTAGGTATCTTTTAATTTGTGTTATCATGGTTTTTCAGTTTTCAGCATATATATTTTGCATATATTATTAGATATTTAACTAATATTTCATGTTTTTGAAACTATTTTAAATGATACTTTTACCTTTCACTTTCTAATTGTTTATAGTGCCGTTATAGAATTGATTTTTTATGTTGACTTTGTATTTTGCAACTTTCTTAAATTCATTTATTACTTCAGGAGCTTTTAAAACATTATTAAGATTCTTTTAGATTTTCTCCATAGATACTTAAATCATCTGAGAATAGAGACATGTTTATTTTTTCCCTTTAAAGCACTATGCCCTTTATTATTACTAATTTTTTCTTATTCTACTAACTGGGACATTCACTACATCATTGTTTTGAAGTGGTGGGAGTGGACAATCTTATTTTTGATCTTGGGGGAAAGCATTCAGTTTTTCATACATGTATGATGTGAGTAGTAGGATTTTTGTAGATGCTTTTTTATAAGGTTATATAGATTCAATGTTATTCGCAGTTTGATGAGTGTATATCCTGCATGGTTGTTGAATTTTGTGAAATGCTTTTTTGTCATTTACTGAAATGTTCATATGACTTTTATTTTTTACTCTCTTCTTATTATGATTTCTTAGACTGAGTTTGTAATGGAATCATGTTGGCATTCCTGGGACAACCTTATTTTGCTATTATGTAGTATCCTTTACACATGTTGCTAGATTCAATTTGGTAATGTTTTGGAAGAATGTTTGTGTCTATTTTTATGAGACATATTGGTGTTTAGTTAACAATTCCTGTAATATCTTTGATAGTTGTAGCAGGGTTATTGTGACTTCATAAAAAGTTTGGATATATTATTATTTTTTCTTTTGTTTCCTGGAAGCAATTTTGTGAAATCGCAATTATTCCTTCCTGAAACACTTGGGAGAATTCCTAGTGAAGCTATTTTGAGGTCTTTATTTCCTTCTTTGGCAGGATTTAACCACAAGCTTAATTTTATTAATTTATCTAGAACCATTCAGGTTATCTGTTTCTTTTTTAGTTAAGTTTGATAGTTTTTAAAAATTTATTTCAAAGAATTGTTCCAATTAATCTAAGTTTTCAAAATTATGAGTTTAATTTTTTTCAAAGTATTTCTTTTTTTATTATTTTAATGACTGTTGGATCTGTAATGGTACCCTCATTTTCTTTCCTGATATTGAGAACGTCTTTTCTCTTTTTTCTTAGCAATTTTACCTAGAGGGTTATAAATTTTATCAACTTTTTTCAAAGAACCACCTTTTATTCTAATGTTATTTTTTTAAACATCTTTATAGGAGTATAACTGCTTTACAGTGGTGTGTTAGTTTCTGCTTTATAACAAAGTGAATCAGTTATACATATACTTGTGTTCCCATATCTCTTCCCTCTTGCATCTCCCTCCCTCCCACACTCCCTATCCCACCCCTCTAGGTGGTCACAAACCACCAAGCTGATCTCCCTGTGCTATGCAGCTGCTTCCCACTAGCTATCTATTTTAGGTTTGGTAGTGTATATATGTCCATGCCACTCTCTCACTTTGTCACAGCTTACCCTTCCCCCTCCCCATATCCTCAAGTCTATTCTCTAGTAGGTCTGTGTCTTTATTCCCATCTTACCCTAGGTTCTACATGACCTTTTTTTTTTTTCTTAGATTCCATATATATGTGTTAGCATACAGTATTTGTTTTTCTCTTTCTGACTTACTTCACTCTGTATGACAGACTCTACGTCCATCCACCTCAATACAAATAACTCAGTTTTGCTTCTTTTTATGGCTGAATAATATTCCATTCTATATATGTGCCACATCTTTATCCATTCATCTGTTGATGGACACTTAGGTTGCTTCCATGTCCTGGCTATTGTAAATAGAGCTGCAATGAACATTTTGGTACATGACTCTTTTTGAATAGCCAAAGCAATCTTGAGAACGAAAAATGGAGCTGGAGGAATCAGGCTCCCTGACTTCAGACTATACTACAAAACTACAATAATAAAGACAGTATGGTACTGGCACAAAAACAGAAATATAGATTAATGGAACAAGATAGAAAGCCCAGAGATAAACCCATGCACGTATGGTCACCTTATGTTTGATAAAGGAGGCAAGAATATACAGTGGAGAAAAAGACAGCCTCTTCAATAAGTGGTGCTGGGAAAACTGGACAGCTACATGTAAAAGTATGAAATTAGAACACTCCCTAACACCATACACAAAAATCAACCAGACACTATGAAACTCTTAGAGGAAAACATATGCAGAACACTATATGACATAAATCACAGCAAGATCCTTTTTGACCCACCTCCTAGAGAAATGGAAATAAAAACAAAAATAAACAAATGGGACCTAATGAAACTTAAAAGCTTTTGCACAGCAAAGGAAACCATAAACAAGACCGAAAGAAAACCCTCAGAATGGGAGAAAATATTTGCAAATGAAGCAACTGACAAAGGATTAATCTACAAAATTTACAAGCAGCTCATGCAGTTCAATAACAAAAAAACAAACAACCTAATCCAAAAATGGGCAGAAGACCTAAATAGACATTTCTCCACAGAAGATATGCAGACTGCCAACAAACACATGAAAGAATTCTCAACATCATTAATCATTAGAGAAATGCAAATCAAAACTACAATGAGATATCATCTCACACCTGTCAGAATGGCCATCATCAAAAAATCTTGAAACAATAAATGCTGGAGAGGGTGTGGAGAAAAGGAATACTCTTGCACTGTTGGTGGGAATGTAAATTGATACAGCCACTATGGAGAACAGCATGGAGGTTACTTAGAAAACTAAAAATAGAGCTACCATACGACACAGCAATCTCACTACTGGACATATTCTCATAGGTTTTTAAAACATTTTTTCTCTTTTGAATTTCATCAATATCTGGTCTCACCTTTATTTCCTTTTTCATATCCCAATGTTTTTTTTTTTTCATTGTTATGTTGACCACCAAATAGTAAGATATAATCTTTAAACTTGGTGGACTTCTGTAACTAAAACAAATAGAATGATACTGCTTAATTTCTAAAGCTAGATTATAAAAGATAACATGGCTTCCTCCCAAAAAAACACTCTTTTTTCCGATAGGCTACTCCTGTAATACAGTCAAAATATTGTGAGAAAGATCAGGTTATATACAGAGGTCACATGCAGGTGTTCTGCCTGATAATCTTAGCTAGGCCCCAGGTGATAGTCAACGTCATCTATCAGACATGTGAATGAATTAAATTACTCCAGATCTAGCTTTCATATATTACAGTTGTGCCACAGACTTTGTCAATAAAATATTTCATACTCATATGACTTATTTGAATCATGGCCTACAGAAACTAGAAATAATCAGTGCTTATTTTTGTTTCAAACCAGTAACTTTGGGCTTATTCATTTGCAGAAATGGATACTTAATAAATATGGAGTGAATAGCTTATGAAGTGTACCTTTTTCTTCTTTATATCACACTAGATAAGATGTTGCTAGTTGATGAACAGTCCTCCCTTTGTCTCGAATGGTTCTTCACCTGCATATTCAACCAAGCACAGATTTTGATCCACCGTTGGTTTAATCCATGGATGCAGAACCCAGGGATATGCAGAGCTAACTGTACTATGCCATTTTATATGAGGGACTTGAGCATCCTCAGATTTTGGTGTGGGGATTCCTGGAACAAATCCCCCATGGATATTGAAGTACAACTGTATTTGGTGTTTAGCCACACATGAATCTCTAGATCATAATTTTCTCCAGTCTGAGCTCTAATCTTATATATCTATGTGTAATGAATATGTCCACTTTTACATCTGACAACTTAAAATCAATAATTCTAAAATTTAATTTAATATATTTACTACTATATCTGCCATGTTTTTCAGTCCCAGAATGTCCCTAGTCATAGTAGCCAGAAATATTTATTTTAATTAACTATCTCTCTAAAATATACTCAGGCATAGAGCCTATTAAATTGATTCTAAAGCTAAATATATATCAAGACTTATCCTTCTTCTTCAATACATAGGCAGTTGCATGGTGTCAGGCCTTCATTTTCTCACACATAGATATTATTATTGTTCTATCTTGCCTCTCTGCTATTGGTTTTGGTTTTTCTCTCTCAGTCTATTCTCTCTGAAGTCAGAGGAGTCTTAAGGCACAAATTTTATCATGCTGCTCCTTTTCTTAAAGTTCTTTATAGTCTCCTCAATATCTACAAGATCATCCCAAAGTCCTTTGCATTAAAATATTTTAAAGAAGCTTTTTTCCCCTGATTTCCTCTCTCTACCTCCAAAGCCTGGGTTGTAAATTTATGCGCCCAAATATAAAGTGCACTTCTGATGGCAAAGATTACTTAGATTACTTATTTTTCCCCAAACCTAGATTAAAGCACTTTTGATGAGTGAGTGATTGTTGCTTTCAGTATGCCTGTTTTAAAAAATTTATATTTTAAAATGGCATACTGAATAAGTTAATTAAGATATTTAACATTCTTTTTAAAAATTTCTATAATGTTGAGTAACATTTTGAGTTCATTTCCAAGTTCATTGGATATATCTAACCAACTCACAGATTCTCATAAATCTGAAATGCACAATTAGCAGACATTGTATTAGTCAACTCCGGCTGTCATAACAAAATATCATAGAGTGAGTGGCTTAAAAAACATAAATTTATTTTCTCACACCTCTAGAGGCTAGAAGTCCAAGCATAAGGTTCTAGTCAATTCAGATTTGGGTAAGGGCTCTCTTCTTGTCTTGCAGATGATTGCATTCTTCTTTATGTCCTCACAGGGCTCTTGTGAGCTCTCTTGTGTCTCTTCTTATAAGAACATTAATTGTAATGTATCAAGGAACCACCCTTATGACTTCATGTAACCTTAATTACTTCCTTAGTGGTCCTATCTCCAAATTACAGCCACACCAAGGGGTTAAGATTTCAGCACATGAATTTTGTGGAGGCATAAAATATTCACTCCATAACACATATATTTTTAAATATGGCTAAAAAATTCTCTATTATTATAAATGTTTCATTCTGTGTATCAATTTAATTCTTGCTTCTAAAGACCTTGTTTTTACTTTCACTTTTCACTGTTTTTGATTATGGCAAAATCTACTGGATCAACTCTGGATGATATGAATAGATTTTCTAGATTGCATGAAACACCAGAGCAATTATGTTCCTGAGATATAAAATTTGCAATATACCCAATATTCCAGTCTCTTTTAGGTATAGTCCTCTACAGAACTATTTATAGACTTTCCTCTTTACCTAGAATTGGGTTTGTTGCCTACTGAGTAGGCTTAGATATTTTTTCAAATCTCATAGGTTATAATCTAGCAATTAAAAACAATAGTTCCTGAACTCAATAGTAAATAGCTCTTTCCGATTATGTAATTCTAACCATTTGTTTTTAAATATCTATCTGATATCACGTATGCTAATTAAGAAGTTTGAATGTTACAATTATTTGAATGTGAGTTAGTCTTGGAATACAAGTTAATATTAACAGAGTATGACATTTTTCTTTTTAATTAAATTACCATCTTTTTTTTTTAGCGTTACATATATTTTATTTTTTTAACATCTTTATTGGAGTATAATTGCTTTACAATGTTGTGTTAGTTTCTGCTGTATAACAGAGTGAATCAGCTATATTCCCATATCCCCTCCCTCTTGCGTCTCCCTCCCACCCTCCCTATCCCACCCCTCTAGGTGGACACCAAGCACCGAATTGATCTCCCTGTGTTATGTGGCTGCTTCCCACTAACTATCTAGTTTACAATTGGTAGTGTACATATGTGAATGCTACTGTCTCACTTCGTCCCAGCTTACCATCATATCTAAATAAAATAATATATTTGTTAAAAGTGGTATTCTAGAACTGCTTTTATATGATACATATATATGTTGTTACATTTCTTTTATATTAACACTATGTCATGATAAATTCACTTAATGTGATTTAACTTTTAAATTTTTCCCTAGTAAATCCTAAAAAATAGAAATGTTATTTGAGTTAATGTAGATTAGTTGAGACTTGCTCAATTTCTTCCTGTAAATTAACTGAAACCGAGAAAATATTTTAACTACTGATGTTAGCTTAGTAGAACATGTTACTGCCTCCTGAAGCAAGTAGTAACTGTGATCTCTTTTCACTTTTGCATAAATTCATGTCTGAAGGGAAAGCAAAATACGTTATCATTTCAAGAATCTACTCAAACTTGTTTCTGAGGCTAATTTGGCTATTTTTTTCATCCTGTAATTAAAAGAATAGCACTTTATGCACAATTTACTACCATACTATAGAACCATACTAAAAGTAGTTTTAGTTTTTTGCTTGAGTAATTTTTGGGGGTTGAACAAATTTTAATTATAATAAGAAAAACATTTTAAAAAGTAAAGGCTGTAGTAAAGGTTTATATGTCAAGTGTACAGCTTTGAGCATGTCCATCTTTTCTAATATTACCACAGAAATACTAACAAATGTTTAGGGGAGTGGATCAAGATGGCAGAGGAGTAGGATGTGGAGCTCACCTTCTCTCCACTGATACATCAAAAATATATCTACATGTGGAACCACTTTCACAGAACATCTACTCAACAAATGTTTAGAATTCAAGTATATTGGAACCTGGTTTGCTATTTTTAGTTATTGACCACTTAAAAAATGATGACAATGTGTTCTTTATTTTTGTTATGTTATAGTAAAATATGGGATTCATTTTTAATATGACTTTTCGTGGATAAATTTTGAATAATTATGTAACTGTAAGCTTATAAATATTGATTCATGTTTAAATTTACATTGCTTTAAATTTAATTTAAATTGACTGCATCCTAAACTGGTAGCAGGTTGCAAATAATCTTATTTTACCAAATGGTCGCTTTAAAAAAATTCTAAAAATTTTAATTTATATTTAAGATTTCTAAAGATTCTAGCTCAGTGAATCTTAAGAATGGAAAATCTGTTTCATGATAGGAAAAAAGTTATAACGAGTAAAGATTTGAATAAGTATGCTATGAAGTTTTATAAATTAGTGATAATAAAGTTTTAATTCAAATGCATTGAGTAGCAAATTTTCTGCTGTTAGGTCTTAATTTATTAATTTTTCTCTTGATATCTTTAATTTTATTCCTATTATATAACATCTTTGGTACTTGGTACTCTTCATTCATAACAACACACTATATATGTGTGTGTGTGTGTGTGTGTGTGTATATATATATAATATAAAATTGAGAGTGTAATTGAAATTCTGAAAACCTCAGGAAAAAAGGAAAACTTTTCATTCTTGAAGTAATCCAGACTTTCAGAAGCATTAAAAACAAATTCTTATTCACAGTACATTCATCCTCTTCTCTTTTCTATTGCTGAGCTTTTTATTATTTTTAAATTTTTATTGGAGTATAGTTGCTTTACAATGCTGTGTTAGTTTCTACTGTACAGCATAGTGAATCAGCTATATGTATACATATACCTACTCTTTTTTGATTTCCTTCCCATTTAGGTCACCACAGAGCATTGAGTAGAGTTCCCTGTGCTATACAGCAGGTTCTCATTAGTTACACATTTTATACATAGTATCAATGATTTATATATGTCAATCCCAGTCTCCCAATTCATCCCACCCCCCAATTTCTCCCTTGGTATCCATAAGTTTGTTCTCTACATCTGTGTCTCTATTTCTCCTTTTTAAATAAGATCATCTATACCAATTTCTTTCTTTTTTTTTTTTTAATTTTGTGGTATGCGGGCCTCTCACTGCTGTGGCCTCTCCCGTTGCGGAGCACAGGCTCCGGACGCGCAGGCTCAGCGGCCATGGCTTACGGGCCCAACCACTCCATGGCATGTGTGATCTTACCGGACCGGGGCATGAACCCATGTCCCCTACATAGGCAGGCGGACTCTCAACGATTGCGCCACCAGGGAAATCCTATACCAATTTTTAAGATTTCACATATATGCATTTATATATGATATTTGTTTTTCTCTTTCTGACTTACTTCACTCTGTATGACAGCCTCTAGGTCCATCCACATCTCTACAAATGACCCAATTTCAGTCTTTATATGACTGACTAATATTCCATTGTATATATGTGCCACATCTTCTTTATCCATTCCTCTGTTAATGGACACTTATGTTGTTTCCATGTCCTGGTTATTGTAAATGAACATTTACAATGAAAAATGAACATTGGGGTGCATGAGTCTTTTTAAATTATGGTTTTCTCAGTGTATATGCCCAGTAGTGGGATTGCTGGGTCACATGGTAGTTCTATTTTTATTTTCTTAAGGAATCTCCATACTGTTCTCCATAGTGGCTGTATCAATTTACATTCCCACCAACAGTGCAAAAAGGTTCCCTTTTCTCCATACCCGTTCCAGCATTTTTTGTTGGTATATTTTGGGATGATGGTCCTTCTGACCAGTGTGAGGTGATATCTCACTGTAGTTTTGATTTGCATTTCTCTAGTAATTAGTGATTTAAGCATTTTTTTCATGTGTTTCTTTGTGATCTCTATGTTTTCTTTGGAGAAATGTTTATTTAGGTATTACACCCATTTTTTGATCGTGTTGTTTGTTACATCCTCTTTCAGTGCTTTTCTTTCATGCAGAGCTTGTCTGTCAAATCAATGCCCTCTTCTATATGTAAATTTAAAAATTTTGAGTTCATTCTTGCTTTGTTATTGAGCAACTATTATTATTGATCAATAGAGGGTTCCATTTATTTTGTTCATTTATTCTTTCATAACAACATTCCCTCCTTTCTTCACCCTCTCAAAAACAACCACTTTAATGTGATTGGTTTGGTGCCTTGAATTAATGTGTATTCCTTTGTAATTTGTATATATTGTGTAGTATAAAATATATGTTATATTTGAATGTTTTCAGTATACAAAAAGTGAAATTCTGCTTCTTTTTTTTACTGAACAAGAGATTTTAATCTACCCATATTACTGTGTGCATCTAGTTTTATTGCTTTAATCGTCTGCCAAGTGTTCCATGGCATGTATAAGTTGCATTGTACTTTTATCTTCTGCTAGTGATGGACACCAAGTTTCCCTCTATTTTCCCATCAAAAAAGCAGTGCAAAAAGGAATAGATAAATGTGTGTCCCATCAGAGATCTGCCAAGCGTTTCACAAGATATTTTTTCCCAGGAGAAGGCTTTCTATATAATAGGATATAAAAATGATCAATTTGCTCAAGCACTTCCAGATATTTTTGTGCAGGGCTGACATGTTTAGTCCTAATTCTATTCCAGTTAGTATTACCAAATTAGCATTACCAAATTGTGAAATGTTTACTAATCTCTTGAGTAGAATCTGGTATCTATATTGGTTTAGTTTTCATTTCCCTTATTACTAATGAATACGAGTACTTCTTTTTGTATAGTTACCCATTTGTGTTTTCTTTCTGTTGATTACCTGGTTACATCCCTTGCATATTTTTTCGGTTTTAGGATGTCTTGCATTTCTGGATTTTTGTCTCTTTTTAGTTTTCAATGTTACAAATATCTTTGCTCAATCTGTTATCTGCCAATGTCCTTCATCACCTAAATTTTGATAAAATTAATCATGCTACCTGTCAATGAAAAACTAGAACTTGACAGTAGTTAAAATGGTTAGAAACAGATTTCACTCAGGATCTATTGTAATAAAAGCAAATAAATCTCAGTATAGAACTAGGCTCTTGGGGAGTAAGGGAAGATGGCGGAAGAGTAAGACGCGGAGATCACCTTCCTCTCCACAGATACACCAGAAATACATCTACACGTGGAACAACTCCTGCAGAACACCTACTGAAGGCTGGCAGAAGACCTCAGACCTCCCAAAAGGCAAGAAACTCCCCACGTACCTGGGTAGGGCAAAAGGAAAAAAGAATAAACAGAGACAAAAGAATAGGGACGGCACCTGCACCAGTGGGAGGGAGCTGTGAAGGAGGAAAAGTTTCCACACACTAGGAAGCCCCTTCGCGGGCGGAGACGGCGGGAGGCGGAGGGGGGAGCTTCGAAGCCGCGGAGGAGTGCACAGCAACGGGTGCGGAGGGCAAAGCGGGGAGATTCCCGCACAGAGGATCGGTGCCGACCGGCACTCACCAGCCCGAGAGGCTTGTCTGCTCACCCGCCGGGACGGGCGGGGCTGCGAGCTGAGGCTCTGAGGCTAGGGTTTCGGTTTCGGACGGAGCGCAGGGAGAGGACTGGGGTTGGCGGCTTGAACATAGCCTGAAGGGGTTAGTGCACCACAGCTAGCCGGGAGGGAGTCCGGGGAAAAGCCTGCACCTGCCGAAGAGGCAAGAGACTTTTTCTTCCCTCTTTGTTTCCTGGTGCGTGAGGAGAGGGGTTTAAGAACGCTGCTTAAAGGAACTCCAGAGACGGGCGCGAGCCGCGGCTAAAAGCGCGAACCCCAGAGACGGGCGAGAGCCGCGGCTGAAAGCGCGGACCCCAGAGACGGGCGCGAGCCGCGGCTGAAAGCGCGGACCCCAGAGACGGGCGCGAGCCGCGGCTGAAAGCGCGGACCCCAGAGACGGGCGCGAGCCGCGGCTGAAAGCGCGGACCCCAGAGACGGACGCGAGCCGCGGCTGAGGGCGCGGACCCCAGAGACGGGCGCGAGCCGCGGCTGAGGGCGCTGACTCCAGAGACGGGCGCAAGCCGCGGCTGGAGGCGCGGACCCCAAGGCGGGCGGGAGACGTTGGGGCTGCTGCTGCCGCCACCAAGGGGCCTGTGTGCGAGCGCAGGTCGCTCTCCACTCCCCTCTTCCGCGGAGCCTGTGCAGCCCGCCACTGCCGGGTTCCCGGGATCCGGGGACGACTTCCCCGGGAGAGCGCACGGCGGGCCTCGGGCTGGTGGCCGGACTTTGCCGCCGCAGGCCCGCCCCGCATTCCGTGCCCCTCCCTCCCCGCCGCCGGCCTCCGTACGCCAGAACCCCCGAATCAGCGGCTCCTTTAACCCCGTCCTGTCTGAGCAAAAAACAGACGCCCTCCAGCGACCTACACGCAGAGGAAGGGCCAAATCCAAAGCTGAGCCCCTGTGAGCTGTGAGAACAAAGAAGAGAAAGGGAAATCTCTCCCAGCAGCCTCAGAAGCAGCGGATTAAAGCTCCACAATCAACTTGATGTACCCTGCATCTGTGGAATACATGAATAGACAGCCAATCATCCCAAATTAAGGAGGTGGACTTTGGGAGCAAGATCTATGATTTTTCTCCCTATTCCTCTTTTTGTGAATGTGTATGTGTATGCTTCTGTGTGAGATCTTGTCTGTATAGTCTTGCTTCCACCATTTGTCCTAGGTTCTATCCGTCCATGGTTTTTTCTTAAAATTTTTTTTCTTAATAATCAATTTTAATTTTAAGAACGTTATTATACTTTACCTTCGTCCTTTCTTTCTTTCTTTCTTTCCTTCCTTCCTTCCCTCCTTTAGACAACGAATCATCCCAAATTGAGGAGGTGGTCTCTGACAGCAAGATTTATGATTTTTCCCCCTTTACCTCTTTTTGTGAGGGTGTATGTGTACGCTTCTGTGTAAGACTTTGTCTGTATAGCTTTGCTTCCAACATTTGTCCTAAGGTTCTATCCGTCCCTTTTTTTTTTTTTTTTCTAATTAAGAATTTTTTTAATTCAATAACTTTATTATACTCTATTTTATTTTTACTGTATCTTCTTTCTGTTTTCCCTTCTTTCCCTCCTTCCTTCCTTCCTCCCTCCCTCCTTTCGTTCCTTCTTGCCTTCTTTCCTTCCTTGCTTCTTTCTTTCTTCCTTCCTTCCTTCCTTCCTTCCCTCCTTCCTCCTTCCCTCCTTTAGACAACGAATCATCCCAAATTGAGGAGGTGGTCTCTGACAGCAAGATTTATGATTTTTCCCCCTTTACCTCTTTTTGTGAGGGTGTATGTGTACGCTTCTGTGTGAGACTTTGTCTGTACAGCTTTGCTTCCAACATTTGTCCTAAGGTTCTATCCGTCCTTTTTTTTTTTCTAATTAAGAATTTTTTAATTCAATAACTTTATTATACTTTATTTTATTTTTACTGTATCTTTTTTCTTTTTGTTTTTCCTTCTTTCCCTCCTTCCTTCCTCCCTCCCTCCCTCCCTCCTTTCGTTCCTTCTTGCCTTTTTTCCTTCTTTGCTTCTTTCTTTCTTTCTTCCTTCCTTCCTTCCTTCCTTCCCTCCTTCCTTCCCTCCTTTCCTTCTTTCTTTCCTCATACGTCTACTAATTCCCTCTACTTTTTCTCCCTTTTATTCTGAGCCGTGTGGATGAAAGGCTCTTGGTGCTCCAGCCAGGAGGCAGGGCTCTGCCTCTGAGGTAGGAGAGCCAACTTCAAGACACTGGTTCACAAGAGACCTCCCAGCTCCAGATAATATCAAACGGCGAAAATCTCCCAGAGACCCCCATCTTAACACCAGCACCCAGCTTCACTCAACGACCAGCAAGCCACAGTGCTGGACAACCTGTGCCAAACAACTAGCAAAACAGGAACACAACCCCACCCATTAGCAGAGAGGCTGCCTAAAATCATAATAAGGCCACAGACACCCCAAAACACACCACCAGACGTGAACCTGCCCACTAGAGAGACAAGATCCAGCCTCTTCCACCACAACACAGGCACTAGTCCCCTCCACCAGGAAGCCTACACAACCCACTGAACCAACCTTAGCCACTGGAGACAGACATCAAAAACAGGAGGAACTACGAACCTGCAGCCTGCAAAAAGGAGACCCCAAACACAGTAAGATAAGCAAAATGAGAAAACAGAAAAACACACAGCAGATAAAGGAGCAAGATAAAAATGCACCAGACCTAACAAATGAAGAGGAAATAGGCAGTCTACCTGAAAAAGAATTCAGAATAATGATAGTAAGGTTGATCCGAAATCTTGGAGATAGAATGGACAATAGAATGGACAAAATGCAAGAATCAGTTAACAAGGACCTAGAAGAACTAAAGATGAAACAAGCAACGATGAACAACACAATAAATGAAATTAAAAATACTCTAGATGGGATCAATAGCAGAATAACTGAGGCAGAAGAACGGATAAGTGACCTGGAAGATAAAATAGTGGAAATAACTACTGCAGAGCGGATAAAGAAAAAAGAATGAAAAGAACTGAGGACAGTCTCAGAGACCTCTGGGACAACATTAAACGCACCAACATTCGAATTATAGGGGTTCCAGAAGAAGAAGAGAAAAAGAAAGGGACTGAGAAAATATTTGAAGAGATTATAGTTGAAAACTTCCCTAATATGGGAAAGGAAATAGTTAATCAAGTCCAGGAAGCACAGAGAGTCCCATACAGGATAAATACAAGGAGAAATACGCCAAGACACATATTAATCAAACTGTCAAAAATTAAACACAAAGAAAGCATATTAAAAGCAGCAAGGGAAAAACAACAAATAACACATAAGGGAATCCCCATAAGGTTAACAGCTGATCTCTCAGCAGAAACCCTACAAGCCAGAAGGGAGTGGCAGGACATACTGAAAGTGATGAAGGAGAAAAATCTGCAACCAAGACTACTCTACCCAGCAAGGATCTCATTCAGATTTGATGGAGAAATTAAAACCTTTACAGACAAGCAAAAGCTGAGAGAGTTCAGCACCACCAAACCAGCTTTACAACAAATGCTAAAGGATCTTCTCTAGGCAAGAAACACAAGAGAAGGAAAAGACCTATAATAACGAACCCAAAACAATATAGAAAATGGGAATAGGAACATACATATCGATAATTACCTTAAATGTAAATGGACTAAATGCTCCCACCAAAAGACACAGATTAGCTGAATGGATACAAAAACAAGACCCTTACATATGCTGTCTACAAGAGACCCACTTCAGACCTAGAGACACATACAGACTAAAAGTAAGGGGATGGAAAAAGATATTCCATGCAAATGGAAACCAAAAGAAAGCTGGAGTAGCAATTCTCATATCAGACAAAATAGACTTTAAAATAAGGACTATTAAAAGAGACAAAGAAGGACACTACATAATGATCAAGGGATCGATCCAAGAAGAAGATATAACAATTGTAAATATTTATGCACCCAACATAGGAGCACCTCAATACATAAGGCAAATACTAACAGCCATAAAAGGGGAAATTGACAGTAACACATTCATAGTAGGGGACTTAAACACCCCACTTTCACCCATGGACAGATCATCCAAAATGAAAATAAATAAGGAAACACAAGCTTTAAATGATACATTAAACAAGATGGACTTAATTGATATTTATAGGACACTCCATCCAAAAACAACAGAATACACATTTTTCTCAAGTGCTCACGGAACATTCTCCAGGATAGATCATATCTTGGGTCACAAATCAAGCCTTGGCAAATTTAAGAAAATTGAAATTGTATCAAGTATCTTTTCTGACCACAACGCCATGAGACTAGATATCAATTACAGGAAAAGATCTGTAAAAAATACAAACACATGGAGGCTAAACAATACACTACTTAATAATGAAGTGATCACTGAAGAAATCAAAGAGGAAATCAAAAAATACCTAGAAACAAATGACAATGGAGACACAACGACCCAAAACCTGTGGGATGCAGCAAAAGCAGTTCTAAGGGGGAAGTTTATAGCAATACAAGCCCACCTTAAGAAGCAGGAAACATCTAGAATAAACAACCTAACCTTGCACCTCAAGCAATTAGAGAAAGAAGAACAAAAAAACCCCAAAGCTAGCAGAAGGAAAGAAATCATAAAAATCAGATCAGAAATAAATGAAAAAGAAATGAAGGAAACAATAGCAAAGATCAATGAAACTAAAAGCTGGTTCTTTGAGAAGATAAACAAAATAGATAAACCACTAGCCAGACTTATCAAGAAAAAAAGGGAGAAGACTCAAATCAATAGAATTAGAAATGAAAAAGGAGAGGTAACAACTGACACTGCAGAAATAAAAGAGATCATGAGAGATTACTACAAGCAACTCTATGCCAATAAAATGGACAATCTGGAAGAAATGGACAAATTCTTAGAAATGCACAACCTGCCAAGACTGAATCAGGAAGAAATAGAAAATATGAACAGACCAATCACAAGCACTGAAATTGAAACTGTGATTAAAAATCTTCCAACAAAGAAAAGCCCAGGACCAGATGGCTTCACAGGCGAATTCTATCAAACATTTAGAGAAGAGCTAACACCTATCCTTCTCAAACTCTTCCAAAATATAGCAGAGGGAGGAACACTCCCAAACTCATTCTACGAGGCCACCATCACCTTGATACCAAAACCAGGCAAGGATGTCACAAAGAAAGAAAACTACAGACCAATATCACTGATGAACATAGATGCAAAAATCCTCAACAAAATACTAGCAAACAGAATCCAACAGCACATTAAAAGGATCATACACCATGATCAAGTGGGGTTTGTTCCAGGAATGCAAGGATTCTTCAATATACGCAAATCTATCAATGTGATAAACCATATTAACAAACTGAAGGAGAAAAACCATATGATCATCTCAATAGATGCAGAGAAAGCTTTTGACAAAATTCAACACCCATTTATGATAAAAACCCTGCAGAAAGTAGGCATAGAGGGAACTTTCCTCAACATAATAAAGGCCATATACGACAAGCCCACAGCAAACATCATCCTCAATGGTGAAAAACTGAAAGCATTTCCACTAAGATCAGGAACAAGACAAGGGTGCCCACTCTCACCACTCTTATTCAACATAGTTTTGGAAGTTTTAGCCACAGCAATCAGAGAAGAGAAGGAAATAAAAGGAATCCAAATCGGAAAAGAAGAAGTAAAGCTGTCACTGTTTGCAGATGACATGATCCTATACATAGAGAATCCTAAAGATGCTACCAGAAAACTACTAGAGCTAATCAATGAATTTGGTAAAGTAGCAGGATACAAAATTAATGCACAGAAATCTCTGGCATTCCTATATACTAATGATGAAAAATCTGAAAGTGAAATCAAGAAAACACTCCCATTTACCATTGCAACAAAAAGAATAAAATATCTAGGAATAAACCTACCTAAGGAGACAAAAGACCTGTATGCAGAAAACTATAAGACACTGATGAAAGAAATTAAAGATGATACAAATAGATGGAGACATATACCATGTTCTTGGATTGGAAGAATCAACATTGTGAAAATGACTCTACTACCCAAAGCAATCTATAGATTCAATGCAATCCCTATCAAACTACCATTGGCATTTTTCACAGAACTAGAACAAAAAATTTCGCAATTTGTATGGAAACACAAAAGACCCCGAATAGCCAAAGCAATCTTGAGAACAAAAAAAGGAACTGGAGGAATCAGGCTCCCTGACTTCAGACTATACTACAAAGCTACAGTTATCAAGACGGTATGGTACTGGCACAAAAACAGAAAGATAGATCAATGGAACAGGATAGAAAGCCCAGAGATAAACCCATGCACATATGGACACCTTATCTTTGATAAAGGTGGCAGGAATGTACAGTGGAAAAAGGACAGCCTCTTCAATAAATGGTGCTGGGAAAACTGGACAGGTACATGTAAAAGAATGAAATTAGAACACTCCCTAACACCATACACAAAAATAAGCTCAAAATGGATTAAAGACCTAAATATAAGGCCAGAAACTATCAAACTATTAGAGGAAAACATAGGCAGAACACTCTATGGCATAAATCACAGCAAGATTCTTTCTGACCCACCCCCTAGAGTAATGGAAATAAAAACAAAAATAAACAAATGGGACCTAATGAAACTTCAAAGCTTTTGCACAGCAAAGGAAACCATAAACAAGACCAAAAGACAACCCTCAGAATGGGAGAAAATTTTTGCAAATGAAGCAACTGACAAAGGATTAATCTCCAAAATTTACAAGCAGCTCATGCAGCTCAACAACAAAAAAACAAACAACCCAATCCAAAAATGGGCAGAAGACCTAAATAGACATTTCTCCAAAGAAGATATACAGACTGCCAACAAACACATGAAAGAATGCTCAACATCATTAATCATTAGAGAAATGCAAATCAAAACTACAATGAGATATCATCTCACACCAGTCAGAATGGCCATCATCAATAAATCTAGAAACAATAAATGCTGGAGAGGGTGTGGAGAAAAGGGAACCCTCTTGCACTGCTGGTGGGAATGTGAATTGGTTCAGCCACTATGGAGAACAGTATGGAGGTTCCTTAAAAAACTACAAATAGAACTACCATATGACCCAGCAATCCCACTACTGGGCATATACCCTGAGAAAACCGAAATTCAAAAAGAGTCATGTACCAAAATGTTCATCGCAGCTCTATTTACAATAGCCCGGAGATGGAAACAACCTAAGTGCCCATCATCGGATGAATGGATAAAGAAGATGTGGCACATATATACAATGGAATATTACTCAGCCATAAAAAGAAACGAAATTGAGCTATTTGTAATGAGGTGGATAGACCTAGAGTCTGTCATACACAGTGAAGTAAGTCAGAAAGAAAAAGACAAATACAGTATGCTAACACATATATATGGAATTTAAGAAAAAAAAAATGTCATGAAGAACCTAGGGGTAAGGCAGGAATAGAGACGCAGACCTCCTAGAGAACGGACTTGAGGTTATGGGGAGGGGGAAGGGTGAGCTGTGACGGGGCGAGAGAGAGTCATGGACATATACACACTAACAAACGTAGTAAGGTAGATAGCTAGTGGGAAGCAGCCGCATGGCACAGGGATATTGGCTCGGTGCTCTGTGACAGCCTGGAGGGGTGGGATAGGGAGGGTGGGAGGGAGGGAGACGCAAGAGGGAAGAGATATGGGAACATATGTATATGTATAACTGATTCACTTTGTTATAAAGCAGAAACTAACACACCATTGTAAAGTAATTATACCCCAATAAAGATTTTTAAAAAAAAAAAAAAAAAAAAAAAGAAAAAAAGAACTAGGCTCAATTCCAAATATGACAAGGAAAAGTGGGGATTTATAGCCAAAGATTGTGGTAGGGGGTTGGTGAATGGAAAATTATTCAGAGGAGCCATCAGGGGAAAGAGAAGATTCTAGCTAAACACATCTCATAGAATTATTGCTGAAAGCAGACCAGGGTGATCAGATATCACCTGAGGGATAGTGGAGGATTAGGAATTTGATCAGATATCAGGGATAATCAGATATTGAGGATGGGGAATTCTCACAAACCAACTTAACATGATTGTTGCTAAAATTGGGTGATACAAAGACAGACATGGGGCTTCCCTAGTGACGCAGTGGTTGAGAGTCCACCTGCTGATGCAGGGGACACAGGTTCATGCCCCGATCTGGGAAGATACCACATGTCGCAGAGCGACTGGGCCTGTGAGCCATGGCCACTGAGCCTTTGCGTCCAGAGCCTGCGCTCCACAACGGGAGAGGCCACAACAGTGAGAGGCCCGCATACTGCAAAAAAAAAAAAAAAAAAAAAAAAAGACAGACATGGAAGCCCAAAAGTCGGGTTTCATCTAGAAGAGAGCTCAAAGAAACCTGACTAAAGTTTGGTCAAGGACAAAATTCTTGTCAATACCAATTGTTTTTATATTTTGATGTGTGTTTTGAGCTTACTTCCATCCTTAGGGTACAAATATATTCTCCAGTATTTTCTTTCACTAGATTTATAATCTTACTTTCCAGTTTTTTCTTTTATCCATTTGGTGCAGTAAGGTAGGAATCAAATTCTTCACTTGATGGATTTGCTAAAAGCAAACAATAAAACAAAATTTAAAAAGTGAGTTTTTCTTTAATGCTAAAGCTGTTAATTTATCTTTATGATTTTGCCATATGATTTTGATTATATCTCAAGTTCCTTTGTATGTAAAACTGTCTCTGGGGTCTCTGTTCTTTTCTATTTGTCTATTTGTCTAGTCCTATGCCAGTACCATATCTTTAAAATTATACTGTATTTTTAGTATATCATATTTGATAAGCAAGACTATACTCTTTATTTTTTAATAGATTTAATTCCATTTATTATAATTCTTATACATTTTTCATAATATATAAAAACATAACAGTACACAAAGTATAAGTATAGAGCACACAATTTTTACAAACTGAAAATTCATCTATATAACCTGTTACAAGATCAAGTGATATTATCTTGATTCAGGAAATCTTTTAGTCACTACATGATCTCCATTTCCAAATGTAAACAATATCCTGGCTTCTAAAAGCATAGATTAATTTTGCTTGCTATTGAATATTATAAAATTTAACTCATACAGTATATAGTCTTCTGTGCTCAGTTTTTTCACTCCAAGTACTGTTTTGGAGATTCATCCAGTGTTGATGTATATAGTAAAAGTTTCTTCATTTGCATTGTTGTATAATGTTTCATTATGAGACTACATTATAATTTATTTATTCATTTTATTGATGTAGGTTCAGGTAGCTTCTATTATGACTATTATTTATACTGCTACCATGTTTTTTTTTAAATATATGTAAACATTTTTGTTTTATAAATGCCTTGGCATAAAATTGTTTGTCACAGTGTATGTGTATTTTTACTATATGTGATACTCTTGAACTGTTTTATACTGATAAATAGATCCACCAGAAGAATATGAGATTTCCATTTGCTTCTAATTACTACTAACATCTGGGATTTTCTGCCTGGATGGTGCATTTGGTAGTTCACTGTGGTTTTAATTGAAAATACTCTGAACACCAATGATGTTGAGAACATTTTCATATGTTTAATTACTCTTTGGATATCCTCTTTTTTGAAGTGTTTTTTTTTTTCCCAAAAAATTTTGTCCAATTTAAGGTTGGTGGTGGTTCTGTTATTGATTTGAGCATTTTGTTGGATGTACATACTATAAATATCTTTCCCTCTTGGTAGCTTTTCTTTTCAATCTCTTAATAGTATCTTATGAAGAATGGACATTCTTAACTTTGATATAGTCAGTTTTGATGTAAGAAAGGAATGAAACTATAACATGCATAAGACAGTGTATATATTAACATTTAATTATGACTAATAATGATGCTAAAGTGTTTGTAAATTTGGTTCAATGAATGCAACATTCACGTGAGATAGGGATTATTTGCTGTTGTTTTAGAGATGAATGTACCAATTTACATTAAGATTTAGTAAATTGTTGAAGTTAGACCTCTAATATGTAAGTGAGAAAAAAAAGTGTCAATTTTCTATATTTATAATTTTAGAAAGCTCAAAATTGAGTTTATTTCTAGAATTTTTTTTTTCTTTTTCCTTATACAACTAGGATTTCAGTTTGAGCCTAAGGTAAATTTACATTTGATTCACATATGTCCTGACTTGTCTTAGATGAGTTCCAAATGAGCTTTATGACTGAAGTAGCCTTCCATGTTTCTTTACCAGGGAGCAGGTATTCACCAGTGGGTAACTGAGGTTAAAAAACATCCCCAGTGGGGCTTCCCTGGTGGCGCAGTGGTTGAGAGTCCGCCTGCCAATGTAGGGCACGCGGGTTCGTACCCCGATCCGGGAAAATCCCACATGCCATGGAGTGGCTAGGTCCGTGAGCCATGGCCGCTGTGCCTGCGCGTCTGGAGCCTGTGCTCCGCAACGGGAGAGGCCACAACAGTGAGAAGCCCGCGTACCGCAAAAGAAAAAAAAAAAAATCCCCAGTGGCTTCTATTTATTAAATACTGCTGTTGAATGACATTATTTTATTGGTGTGTGTGTGTTATGGTATGTTTTAGGAGATTATCAGATTTCTAAAATGAAATCTATATAATACATTATCTTCTCTTTGGAAATATAGGGTTTTTACTACTTTAGTTTTAACACAAACTGCCTCAGATCCCAGTAGATATAATTTAAATGAAAGTATTGAATATTTTTGTATGGTTATGAATTCAAGCTATGCTCCTTCTATCATTTTGAGCCTATCAACAAAACTCATCCTTTCTTACAGTACATATTTATTTTACATGCCTTTTAAATTTTGGCAAGTGAATAGTAGCTTCATATTCTAATATATAGTTATATGACCTCCATATTCAAAAATAGTGGTTTATAGCATTCATAAAATTAGAAAAGAACCAAAAATATGTTGAAAATACATCTGATAATTGCATGCCACATAAATGACATAAAAGACAGGAAACATGAATTATTAGGCTATAATTTAATCTTTTGTCATAGTGAGTCTATAAAAATAAAGCATGCTTTTATCTTTTATGATATTACTAGGATTTCATGATAGACATATAGCTTTATAACTCAGAGTAATGTCTTACTTAGTCCATGTTTAATTTTGTTGTACATGTAAAGACATTATAATAAGAAGTGTTCTCAAAGTCAGACAGAAAAAAAAGTGTATTATCATTCATATATCATAATTTATATTTCAGTGAAAAGAGAACATACCTTAGTAGATTAATCATTAAATCAAACAATGAGAAGAGTCATATAATATAGCCCCTTACTTTCTGGATAACAAAACTAGGATTCAGATTTTTCTCATGTTAATAACTCCTAAGATCACAAACAAAAAACACAGAACTAAAAGTGAACCCTTGTCTCATTCTTCCTGATGGAGTTGTAAGAGGTGAGGATATACATTACCTCAAAGGGCAGGGATATTTTGAAGTGCTAATATACACAGTGTATGAACTGAAATATTTATGGCAATAAGTAAGTTAACTCTCCAACTATAAAGAAAAAAATTACTGACTCAACTTTTTCATGAAGTACTTTTTGAAAATCTATATTGTTATTAGCTAAAAAGGTGGCAAATATATTTTTCCAGTCAAATTGACAAAAATACATCAACTGGCTAATATTTGTCAACAGTTGAAAATTAGCAGATTTCTACTGATTTGGTTGAGTTTTATCTAATGGTTTATTTGATAAATGATTACCAACTTTATTAAAAATAATGAGAAATATAAACTCTGAATTCATCTTTTATTCTTGAAATTTTGATAAATATTTTTTAAAAGACAATTAAATAAGCAAAGATATAACATAGCAATTTACAGGGCTAATCATAATTTTATTTTAATCTGCTAGTTTGATGGCCTAGGATAGTACTCCACATTAACAAGAGCTATTTAAATTTAGTATATATTAAAACTGAATACTTACTTAATTTACATTAAAGAATGCTTGATCAACAAAAGAAGAATGTCGTTTTTGCCATGGATTTTTTAAAACATGTTGCAAAATAACACAGGTATTAAAATTGAAGATATTACTGAGTCTAGCAATAATACAATGGGGGAAATGTAATTTTTCTGAAATGTGTCTTAAAAGATTAAGATGCAAATAACAAGCTAAAACACAATACTTATTAGTATACATACCAGTAATTGATTTATGAGAAAATAATCATATTTTTGTTTTAATAATTGATTGATTTGTAGTGAAAAATTGATTTCAAGTAAATAGGTACAATTGAAAACTCTGAATTCCCAAGATTACAAGGTGATTTACACTTAGTCTAATAAAGAAAATATACTTGCTTCTTTAGTATTACATACTACATATTTGCAAACCAAAATTATCAGAACAAAACTTGCTGTTCAATTGTTGCTATATTCTCTTTATCATAGAACAAGGCAATATTTAATATATGATACACTAATTTGGCTACTCTGGTAGCTTACATAATCCTTTCTTGAAGATCAATCCACACCCACACCCACCATTGCCTCTACTGATTTTTCTGTTTGTTACATGTCCTTGTTGTAAATTTTGTTATTCATTCAATGGATATTCTCTCTTCCTCTCCCGCTCTCATCCCCCCTCCCATCTGTCTCTCTTTCTCTACTTATTCGTCTGTCAGTTTAAATTTTTGTAGTCAATACTAAACATAAAAGTCAATCTCTAAGAAGGGATATTGATGGTGATTTTAGATTCTTATGCTCTAAGTTGCTCCATATTATGTGGAGTGTAAAACCAGAACAAAGTGACAATAAAATTTCTACCACATTTTCTGCAGTTTTATATTCTTTCTCTTTTGGTCAGTTAGAAGTAAGTTATAGGAGCAAATTTTATGACTTATAAAAAGATGTTCTCTGAAAACATATTCCTCACAAATTTATAAAAAATATTTTTAAGTAGTTTGGTTAAGAACATGATTAAAGTACAAAGTAAAGACAATCTCTGCTGACCCTGGAAAGATCAATTTAATAATTTATATTTCTGAAAAAGAACAATTTTAGCTATACATAATTCAGAAGTATTTGAAAAGAAAGACAAAAGTGATTAATTCTCATTCTCAATATGACTGTAAAAACATCTAAATAGGAAAAAACAAGCCAAAATACTGAAATTCCTAAGAATGAGCCCTAGCAGTTAGCCAAATGGTACATTGTCTTGAGAAGTAGGAGTAGTCATAATACTTTACAACCAGTTTTGCATGAACAAATATAGTTTATATTTACTATTTGGCCCTTGGAAAATAAAAGTTTTGGTGTCAGTGACAGACTGAGGTGTCTCACTTTTGTAGTTTTAATTGTGTATATAAAGTTAGGTTAACAAAAAATGAAGAATGATGAGGAAACATGCAGATTAAAAATATTTCCTGTTTTTCCATTCAAAGAAACTTGTTAAAAATATGATTTTGTTGTCAAAAATATTGAGTTCTAAAACTAATTTTTCTATAGTAAATATAAATTATATTTATTAAAAAAGAAAGTGTCTGCACATGTAGATTTAATTGGAAAGAAATCAGATAATCATAGAGGCAGCATTAAAGTTTTCTTTAAGTTTGTCTTAAAATGACCGTAATACCAGATTCATTCACAACAGTAGCCAACTATTTGGTCTAAGCCTAGCATGGTGATTTTTTTGTAGCATATACTAAGGCTACAATGATGTCAACATGAAGTAAAGATTGGAAAGGGGAAAGGGAGAAAGGGAGGGCTTTTTATGACTGTAGCTAAAATTCATAAAACATTTAGAAAATTACACAGTGGCAGTCACTCTTGTCTATTTATTTCCCTATTGCTTCTGGTAAAGAATGACATTCCTGCTTTGAAATGTACTTATAATAGAGATCAATTCATTAAAAGTTTAGTCCACCTTTTTTCTAAACTTTTCTAACATCTCCATGTATGTTACTTTAAAGTGCTCTGCTAACTGGTGTCATTCTTCCTGTTTTAACATTTTTTGGCACACTTCATTGATTTGCGTAGATCTAAATATATATCTGGTATCATTTTCTTTCTGGGTGGAAGAACCTCCTATAACATTTCTTGTCATGCAGATCTAATAGTGATACATTTTCTCAACTTTTAGCTTAAAAAATCTTATTTTTACTTTTGAATTTTTTACTGGACCTAGAATTCTAAGTAGATAGTTTATTGGAAGATATCATAGAGAAAGTGTGATTGCCAGTTGACCTGTGAGCTGGACTCAGGCAATTGGAGGTTCTTCCCCCTTCCCCTGTCCTTAGCATGTATGTTCTGTCCACCATTCCCATGCTGAGAGCTGTTTCAGGGACACAGCCTTGAGAGAGCAATGTGCTGTTGAGACCCCCTGGACAGTATACCTGGCTGAACCCAGTTAAGTCCTCTATATAAATTTTAAGGTTTGGTATGTGATTATGGAGATCTATTCTTGCAGCTGCCCAAAACAAGCCTCTTATGTAAGTTCCCTTGCTTATTAAACCTGCCACCTACAAGTTTGGAGTGGCCTGCCTTTATTTTGGGTCTCTCCTTGTCCTCAAAGTATGGGGGTTTGTTTCATATTTCATCTGGAGGAACTCCTGAGGTTGCCAACCAACACAGTTTTGATTTGCTTTTTTCCTTTCTGTGCTGCGGTCTGTAGGTTTGCACAAATTCAGATGAGTCTGACGAAGTCTTTAACAATGTTGCTCAGTATGAAATATGTTCCTCTATCACTTATTTTCAGCAATTTGAGAATGACTTGCCTTGGTTTGATTTTCTTAAGTTTATTTGTCTTTAAGGTTTTTAGTCTCTTGGATTTTTAGGATTGTTTTTGACAAATTTAGAAAATATTTGGCTATTTTTTTCTTCAAATAGTTTTTTATTCCCTCTACCAACCAACCAACAAACCTCTTCTTCTAGAGATTGCTTGATATAGTCCCCTACATCTCTGATGATCTGTTCATGGTTTTTTAGTCTTTTTTTCTCTTTGTACTTCATTTTGAATAGATAGTATTGCTATACCATCAGGTACATTATATATACATTGTTTCTTCTGCAGTTTTTTTTAATCTGCTTTTAGTTTCATCTGATGTATTTTAACTAAAAATATTAAAAATTTTATCTTCAGAAATGTTATTTTAATGGCATCTATTATGTTGATGTTTTGCTTCAAATAATTGTCTGCTTATACTATTGAGAGTAGCTGGTTTAAATCCTTGTCTGCTAATTTCATTATTCTTGATCTATTTGTATCAAGAATTTTTTCTCCTATTTTACTGCTTCTTTACAAGTCTAGAATTTTAGATAAAATGAAATGCTAAAATGTGAATTTTACATTGCTGTTAGCTGGATTTGTTTGATATCCTTTATAAAGTGGCGGGCATTATCTGTGGCAGAGAGTTAATTTACTTGTGGATCTAACCATTATTTACCAGATAATTGTTATGCACAAGGCAGTAGAGATAAAAACATGAAACATGCATCCTTTGCCTTCAAATACCTAGGGAGAAAACAATTGGGAAAATACATAATTAAATACAATATAATTATTACACTAATGGAAATTTGGCAGAGTATGGTAAGTATATCTGAGAGAAATATGTTTCTTATTGAAAACCATCAAAGAATATACAGCAACTAATTAAGGAACTGATACCTGAAAAATGAAATATGAATTTTCCAAGGAGAAAAAGCAAGAAAAATACTATGTATTTAAAGTCTCAAATGTATGAGAAAAAAAAAAGTTGTGTGCTGAAACAACTATAAGATAAAAGTGGGAAGAGAAGAAAAATAGAGAATAGTAGACTATATTACACAATCTAAATATTGATTATATTAAGCAAAATTATGTCTTGCATGTTGATTAATTATATAAAAATATTGTGTAAAATTAAATTTTAAAAAACAGTTGGGGGGAAGTGAACAGCATTAATATTGTCAAAAGACTTCAGTAAAATTTCTAATATATATTAAACTTTAATAAAATAAGGATATGCTTTGCAATCCTAGGGTACCCACTAAAATAATACTGAAATAATAGGGAAATAATAAAAATGCTCATTTAAAAAGACTGAAAGAATATGTACATAATAAGAATAAAGGATATTTTATTTAATGTAGTGCTCTATCAAAACGAATTTTTGATATGCCATAAAATCAATTATGCCATAAAATCAATTCTTGGTAGATTATGTCTATAAATGACCAAATGAAACCATAAATTATATGTAATTTATTACACATACATTATAAATTACATAATTGCATATTAATATACAATATATTTATTATATAGGTAAAGTAAATATATCTTGAAAAGCACACAGAAAGCCTTATCCACAAAAATAATCAATATTATTATATTAATATTAGAGATGTTTGGTCATTAAATAAACCATTAAATAAGTGAAAAGCCAGCTACAGTGTGTAAGAAGCTATATGCAATACTTAAGTCAACTGAAGGAAAAATGCTCAATGTGAGAGTTGTGTGTTAAGTTTTATTCAGGGTCTTACTGAGGACTGTAGCCCAGGAGACATCCTCTCAGATTGCTCTGAGGAACTGCTCTGAAGAAGTAGGGGAGAAGCCAGTATATGTATGAATATTTTGGCTGGGAAATACATGTAGTCAAGCAAAGAAGTATTCCAGCTAATCATGAAGAACGGACATCTCAAGGTAGTGATTTTAATGCTTTTCTCTATTAGGGAAAATGCAAGAACCTGAGGTCATTGAAATTCTTCCTTAGATATGCATATTAACTACCTAGGGACCCATATATTCCTGTTTTTTCTATCTTGAATTCCGCTTAGGGTACACTGTTGTTGGGTGACCAGTAACAAATGACTTGATCCTGGATGGCAGGAACAATTTTGTTTATACTTATAATAACCAAAGGACTTATATATGGAATATATAAAGTAAGGCTGTCAACAATTAAGAAAGAAAAGACTAATAATACTACTATCATATCTCTTTTGCTATTTTATAAGGGACAGCATTGATCGACTACAGTGTATGAAATATGGAATGATCATCTTAAACTTTTCTAAGGTGTTGCAACAACTCATACTCCTATCAGCAAACTGTAAACCATGGTTTGCAACCATTTCTCTAACATTTGGTAATATTGGATTTAAATTTTTGCTGATAAAACGGATCTAGAATTTTATTTTGTTGTGGTCTTGATTTTCATTTTCTTGGCCATCAACGATATTAAACACATCTTGATATATTGATTGACCATTTATATTTCTTCTGTGAAGTACCTGTTCAGGTTGTTTATCCATTTTTCTTGTGTATTCTTTTTGTTCTTTATAGATAGGACTTAACTGCAGTTTAAAATCCTAGGCTGCATGCCTGCTGAAAAAACAAAGTTAAACAAGCAAATATTTACTTCATCTCTTTAATAAATCAAAGACATGTGTATGGGAAGATTTTTCCCTAGGTTGGAATATTTGGTCCTTTATACCAGGTTGCAACAACCCCACCTTGCACACAGTGTTACAGTGAACGCCCTGAAGTCTGAACATTTCAAGGCTGGACTTCTGCCTCCTTGCTGATTCTGTGTGGTTTTATCAGGTTGTCCCAGCCTCTATAAAAAAACACCACTCCCATGCCAGGCCCACATACATTTGCTGAAGTTCATGGAACTCTCCTGTTTTAAACTTTCTTAATCTCATTTAGACTTCCTTAAAGCCATCAAGGTTTATTTATGGACGCTCACTCTGATGTGTTTAAAACCAGCATAGGATTCCATGGCCCACTGAGGAAAAATTCCCACGTCCTGTGTGATATAAGGCTTAAAGTCACATAGAAATGAGAGCAAACTGCACAACTATAAAAACTATTTACAAAAACTAGCTACATTTTACAATTATAGAATGCTGAAAATCACAAATAACCCAGAGCCTCCTGAAAGACTAACTCTACGGTAGTCACTTTTTCACTCCTAACTACACACATGTACGTTTCTCAATGACAAATTACCAAGAAGTAGATTCCAATATTCCCCAAATTTAACTCCTCCATGTATTAGTGTTTATCTTTCTAAATTCTGTGCTGAGGAAGATAGAAGAGCAGAATGATAAATGCTACATTTATAAAAAATAAAGAAAGAAATTGACAAAGAATGAAAGAAAAGGGTGTAATAATAAAGCAGCCTCATAAATAGGGTAGATATTCTCAGCAATGAGAAGCCACTGAATTATGTGACATGATCATGCTTTCATGTAAAGAAAAATCATGCTATCTTTAGGAATTAAATAGCTTGTGAACCGTTTATACTAAAATAAACATATACTATACAAACAGAAGAAAAGGACTGAAGATAATTGATAATTTTTCTCGATTGAAAATTGGGGGGATCTCTAATAGATAGAGTACTGAAGAACTAAAGTCCCTAAGCTCTGAAAACCATCCTTCTCCCTCCTGCCACCCCGTACGCGGACCTCTCACTGTTGTGGCCTCTCTCGTTGTGGAGCATAGGCTCCGGACGCACAGACTCAGTGGCCATGGCTCACGGGCCCAGCCGCTCCCTGGCATGTGGGATCTTCCCGGACCGGGGCACGAACCCACGTTCCCTGTATCGGCAGGCGGACTCTCAACCACTGCGCCACCAGGGAAGCCCTGAAAACCATCCTTTTTAAATAGTTTTGCCTGCTTGGAGATGAGGCAGGGGAACCATCCCCCCATTAACTTCTGGTTGACAGATTGTTTGTAAAATAAGAACAGTTTAAAAGACTGAAGATGGACACACACATGACCTTTCTCTCATTTGTCTGATTTGTGCAGAAATCACAACCATACTCTCAGGAGGCCTTGGAATATACTTCTGCTAAATGGCTCACTAACCAGAAAATCTGATTTGTCAGAGAGCCACTTGATCTTGAGTATCTATGGAAATAAGCAGAAAAGAAAAACAAAACAAACAAAACACATTTTTATTACTAATACTAATACAGTAATATTTCCACACCAGACTGGTAGAACTCTGCAGTTATAGTCTAGTTTCTCTTTTTTATTTATTTCTTGTTTTGTTTTGTTTTTGTTTGTTTTCATTGCAACTCCCCACCTCCCTACCATTTTCCTGACTATCATATATCTCTGTGAAAGATTTGGGCATACACAGACACAGATGTAAATTAGAAATTGCTTTTAGAAAACTGCCAACTTCATACAAGTAAAGTTTCTTCTTGCAGTAATTAACAAAAGTAAACATTAAGCAATGTATGAAAATAAATTGTGGTAGAAAAGGAGAGGACTAACATTTTCTGAATAACTAAAGCATAGTTTCTCCCAAATTTACTGACTGAAAAGTGATAATATTTTATGACACCCTATTCACCTTTTAAAATTGCAAATCTACATTATATTTGTGAAACTACCAAAGCCTTTATTACCAAAGTTAAAAGAAAGCATTAAAAGAAAGCTTTGGGATTAAAAAATATAATCATTGTCTTCAAACAAATACACTTAGGAAAATGAAGACTGTTGGAAATAAATACAATTGAATCCTGGACTGAGGAGAAAATCTAGAAGAATCTCCCATAAACATATATGAAAATGATAAAAGTATAAAATATGGAAAATGTTAAGATAAATGGAAATGAGTTCTATACATAATAATAGTTTCTATATTAAAAAGAGATTAGAGGGTGTGAATGAAAAATGTTGCCTGCCATATCAATAAACAAAGGATATTGCAGCCATCAAGTGACTACAGCCACCTTGGATGGTGAGCACTGAGGGAACCCAGGATGGAGACAAATGGACTGCCCACTGCCAAGTCCTCGGCCACTGCAGCCACCCCCAACAGTGCACTCTGAGGGGACTCAGGATGGAAAATAACAGGTTTCTTTGCAACTAGCCAGCTGAGGTGCATATCAAATGAATGATTTCAATGAGTTCAGACTCTTGCATCTTCCCATAGGTAGAAAAACACTAAATTCATTAACTTGAGATGTCTGGGTTTTTTTAAATTAAAGGTAATATTTTGAAGTTCAGACTACCTGGTCTTTTTGCAAAACTCCCATATATCCTGGTTCCTCCCTTATCTCTTTGGAGTAGTCCCTCAGAGCTGTCTGAGAGGCTGCTTACCAGGCTTGAAGTCCTCAGAAATCCCACTGAATAAAACATAATTCTCAACTTTTAGTTGTGCATTTTTTTCAGTTGATTAGGGCATATAAAAGGTATAATCAAAGAAAAAAAAAGTTTATTCTTTAAAAAAGAGCCTATTCCTACCAATGAGAATTTATATCATTTCATCTCTCAAATTTAATGAAAAGAGATCCATATTTAGACAAAATTATTTTTAGTTTTTAAAATTCACACATAAAATATTTTAAAATAAAAATATTAAAATTATGAGCTTATTTTAGGAGAATAGGAATCAGAGTGTATTCATTATTTTCTCTACTAATACAAAAAAAGAAGCTAATGAAGCAAAGTTTACAATGGTTTGAAAGAAAAGTGTTGTGACCCAGCCACATTAAACTTAGGTTGTCAATAATATATGATAAAAGATAAAGATGTTTTCAGATATTTAGCAACTTGGAAAACACATGTTCAAGGTATCTTTATGTAACTATGGTGTCTTAGTCCATTAGGGCTGCTATAACAAAATACCACAGATTGGGGAGCTTATAAACAAGAAAAATTGATTTCTCAGAGTTCTAGAGGCTGAGAAGTCCAAGATCAAGGCTCTAGCATGGTTATATTCTGGGGAATATAACCCCAGAATACTCCCCAGAGAGTGGGAGCCCACTCTCTTTTTCATAGCTAGCACCTCCTCTGCTGTGTCCTCCTGTGGTGGAAGGGGCTAGGGAGCTCTCTGGAGTCTGTTTTATAAGGCACTAATTCATCTCATGAGGGCTCCATCCTCACGACTTAAGCCTCACCCAAAGGCCCCATCTCTTAATACCGTCATCTTTGGAGGTTAGTATTTTAACACATAAATTTTGCAGGGAGTGGGGAGACACATTCAAATCATAGCATATAGTTAACTAGTAGCCCTGGAAAACAGGTTAAAACAAGTGGAATAATAAATTATCCATATTGGGCCACTTTGGGAGGAATCTTTCCTGGGCTGAAAATTATTGACCCACTAATGCAAATTGCAAGAGCTGGACATTTTCTAGCAAAAACTTTTCAAAATTAAAAATAGCTACACAAATAAAAATATTTTAGGTATTTTGAATTATATGTCTCAGGTTCTTTCATTCAGTTGAAAATAGGAAGTGACTACTTTGTGACAGGAAATGTTCTAAAGTTGATGATCAAATGATAAACAAGGCAAATACATTTTAATCTCTGATGAAGCTTGCATTCTAAGTAGGGATTAAACAATCACAGAAGCAAACAAATTGATAAGTAGTGTTAGGAAGAAAATCAAATCCTGTAATGTGATATTGTGATATATTTAATGTCAAGTAAAGGAGGTAGACCCAGGATAAAAATTGAAAATGAAAAAAAATTAAGGTAGGTATATTATTCAGAATAGGCCAGGGTTTATTTCTGTAACAAACAACTCTAATATATCAGTGTTCAACATCTAAAACTTATTTCTCATTCATGCTTTCTGTCCCACCTAGGTGATCAGGTGATGGTCATATAGTCACTTAGGAACCTCATTGATGGATGCTAAAACATCTCATAGATGCACAATTTGAAGAATTTATTTTTTAATAAGAAAAGGATTGAAGAGTCATATATGTGACTCACATTATTTTCCACACATTTTATTGTCTAGAACCTGTTACATGACACTAATTGAAAGAACATGGAAAGTGTAACAGAGCAGAGGGAAAATCTGGTAAGTTTTACTGCAATCGACCAACCAGGAGCATGAGATGTCATAGGAACAAAGGAAAGAAAATTTTAAAAGAACGTAGGTTCATCTTTGCTGGCTGCTACTGACTTACAGTCAAAAATAAACTCTATGTGACAACATAGATATCATGGTAGAGTTACATATATAACTTATTGTCCAACTAGGTAACTTTGAGAATAAAAAGGGATACTATTAACCTTTAGTTAGAGCAATAAGTGTAAAGCAAGCTGCCTCATGAAAATTGGGAAGTGTGTTAATCCAATCATTGGTGACCTAAAACCCAGAAGTTTTAACAAAATGTACAAGACCAAACCCTTATTATAGACGAATGAGTTGAGACTGAAAGAATGAGAATGAGACAGGGGAAATATGAGCTTAGGGATTTCTTCTGATAAGTCATTTTGTAAAGGGATCAGAAAAACAGGAAGCAGATGTCAAGTTATGGTTGATTTGTTTTTGTTTTTGCAATGGTAGAGGTTCTAAAGAATGTTTGTATTTCTGAATAGAATGATTAACTTATGAACTAAAAAAAATTTTAAAAAAACTGATGATGAAGTAGATACAGAAAGAGTATAGTAGAAGTGAAGTCCTTAGGAAGTACTGGGTAAGTTAGGAGAGGGTGATTTACTTAATAGAAGCAATGCTACTTCTATAACAGGAGACAAGGCAGAGAGAAAAGTTTGAAAACAAGGTAGATCAATAAATTCTCTAATTTTCAGATTAAGGTATTTTCTTAAGGTTACTGCTCTTTTCTCAGTGGAGTATAAGACAAGGTTATTAGTGGGAACATTTACAGAAAAATAAAAATGTGTGAAATGTCATTTAGTGGGGTGGAAAAGTCAGTGATATAGTTATGTTGGCATTTATGTTGATATCCCAATTCCACTACAACTATCAGTCCATTTCAGGAAGTCCTATTAAAGGAGGGCCCATCTATCTGTGTTCTCTTGTCCTTCACTTATATATTAACTTGGAATTTTACAGAATTTCCTACAAATTTCCAAAATTTCCAAAAACCTCTGGGAAATGCAGGTATAATTACATATGCTCATGAATTAGACTTGGTAAGAATTCAACACCTCAGTCAGAGCTGTACATGTAGTTCCAGGCCATATGTGTACACGGAGGTGAATTTTGAGGATGACATTATGCTCCACTGCCATTTTCACAACTGTCTCATTAGTGGTGGAAGTGAAATGTTGATGATGGTCTTTGGTAGCAGAGATTTTTTGTGATCTGTGAAGTGAGTCCAGTCCTCCACCTGTGTTTTGCTGAGTGGTGAGAGTCTGGACAAACATCATCTGCTACAAAGTTTCTTTAAACCTAAAAGGTTAAAGTCTAATGGTTTACTCTTCAACAGTAATAGAGTTTTTCCTCACAGGTACTTACATACTGTCAAGTTTCCTGGGAGAGGATGATTTTGGTATTAACTAGTGCACACACTGTATGTCAAATCAGTATTTCCCTGAATTTTATATATGAAAAATAGAAGGATGGGAGGTGAAAGAAGATTACCCACATTTTATTTTTTCATGTAAGTCTATTAAAATATCATTATTCATAGTTAACTTAGGTTCAGGTGTTGACCTAAACCAAATAGACTGCCAGATGTTTCTGCAGCAAAGAAGTTTTTATTTGGCATCAGTAGAGAATTACAATTTGAGGTCTGCAAACATGTTGAGCCATGTGCAAATCCCCACATGGCAAAGAAGGAAAATGCTTTTATAGACAGAAAAGGGAAGCTGGGAGGACTGTAGTTAAGAAAGGCACGGCTTTTCATTGCCTGAGTCCTTGCCAGGAATTAGAGGAGTCTTTCTTCTGCCTGTTGGGCTCTGCTATCTTTCCAGGGTGTGAGAGCTCCCCCTTCTGGTCTCTGACTCTATTTAATTGAGGTTTCTATTTATTAATATTTTACACATAAAACAAAGGACACTTTAACACAAATTAGAAACATAATTTAATGATAAAAATCATTTGTCTAGGTTGAATGCCTTTTAGTTATTGAAAACTCACTACATTTTCCTTTGTTTTGGTAACTGGTACTAATCCACACTCGTTTCAATAGTATGATATTCTCAATTTTGGTATTCTCTGTAATATCTTATTGCACTGTCTTATGCACTAACATTTTATGAATGTTTGCCTGTCTCTCGTACTAGAATATAAGTTCTTCCAACATTTGGAATATTATAATCCCATTGCCAAACTACTATGCCACATAACAGACACTCATAAAAGAATACATGACTCAATTAAAATCAAAATTTTAGTTTGTTATCCAAATGGCTCTAATTTGCTTGCCCCTTTTCCTTAAAAGAAACAAAGTGTATGACAGAGATTTATATGCAGTTCAAATATTTTCTTGTTTCAACATGTTAGCAATAAGACACATATGTTTGCCTCTATTACCTTCTGTTATCCAAAGAAAAGGTTTTTTTTTTTTTAATTTTTGTCTTGTGCTTCTCAGACTTCATTAACAAGGTTATACAGTTGAAACTAGCACATTTTGCATTAGTAATTGCTAACACAGTTGTGGTAACTTCATTCTTCTCAGAGTAGCACAGTCACTGCTTAAATACATTTTGACATTTTGTAAGGATAATTTCCACATTTCTCATGGTGAGATAAAAATTTAATTTTTTAAAACAACAGTAGACTACTGAATTTATTACCTAATAGATGGCTGGATTCTTTTTTTGTTCTGTTTTTGTTTTTGTGGTACACGGGCCTCTCACTGTTGTGGCCTCTCCCATTGTGGAGCACAGGCTCCGGACGCGCAGGCTCAGCGGCCATGGCTCACGGGCCCAGCCGCTCCGCGGCATGTGGGATCTTCCCGGACCGGGGCACGAACCCATGTCCCCTGCATCAGGCAGGCGGACTCTCAACCACTGTGCCACCAGGGAAGCCCTGGCTGAATTCTTATCAAGGTATTTTCCCATGATAAATGGTTTACAGAGACAATCTTTATCTTCAGGAATCTTGCGTTGATTTTCTATAATTTTCTAACCTTATGCTTTTGTATGAACTTTTGCTTGAATCATAATAGAAAACAATTCAATGACTGAATTTCACACATTTATTTAAGGCAATGACCATTACGATTTTATCTGATACAAGAAAATATGCCAATTTGACGCTTTTGCACAAAAACATCCGTGGAGTAAAATTCATATATGCTGTTTGAATTTGTTATTGTGTATTTATTTAATTGTGCTTCTTGCTGACTGTGTTACTTATTCCTGATCTTTGTTCTATATGTGTTATATTTTTTTATCCTAAGATTGAGGCCAAAAAAAGAGTGCAGGTCACAAGGCTTTAGTGTCTCATTACTATTCTGATGTGTTTCATGCCCAAGTTCACATGGCTCCACAAGGGCAGTGGCTCAGCTCTGGTTAGTCTAGTTCAGTCACAGGAATCTGTCAAGTCTAAGTCCCTACAGCTCCTTCTTTCCTGCCTGGGCTCATTGCACAGCTATTCACTCTGAATTGCTAACACTAGCCACAGTCAGGGAGCAAAACATCAGTCCGCAGGCCAGGCATTGCAGTATACATATTGGGGAAAGTATAGTATAAGGTATAGAATAAAGGTAATTTTGGAGGTAATTCTGTTAATGTTAACTTGGGGAATATCTTTAAAAAGTAAAATATTTCAGCATAGACATATTGTGTGTTTTATAATCTTACCTTCTTTATGCATTTTAGATTTTATACTTAATAGTCTCATCCTGATAATTCTGTTATGAAAAATTATACAAAATTATACTCTTCTACAAAGGTGTCAAAAAAGACCTAGGACAGTACTGCATTGTGAAGATTTTTGACAGTTTTTAGCACTCTTTCAAATTTAAGTATCATTAACTAGATGTAGATAAAGATAATTGTCCTTTGCATCACTTGTAAATTACATTACTTAGCTATTCTAGAGTGCAGGTAGTTCTCAAGGCCTTTGATTATAAAATTTTTTAGTTTCATTTCTTAAATGCCTGTCATTTTTTTTACATATATGATTAGTGGATTCTGGACCTTGGAAATATTTCATAAAATAAAATGAGATACTTTTTTGGTGAGATGATAGTGTTGGGTTGGTATATAACAGCACCATGTTCTTCTTCATAGTAGTGTTGCCATAAAATTAGAAATGTAATTATTAAAGAGACATCTTAAATTAAATTTTGTTCTTCATTATGCTATATTTTTTTGCATCAACCTTTTCAAAGAGTCTCTATATTTTAGTGTAGTTTTTTTCCTTGCTTTTTTCATAAAATGTCTAGCAATCTCAAAACGTTATGCTAAGTGAAAGAAGGCAGATGCAAAAGACCATACATTGTACATTTTGTATGATTTAATTTACATGAAATGTTTGGAAACGTTAAGTCTGTACAGATAAAAAGTAGACTTGTGACTGCTTAAGGCTGTGAGGGACCACAGGAGTGACTACAAATGGGCATGAGGTTTCTTTCTGGGTATGAAGTTTCTTTTGTGGGTGACGAAACCATTTCAAATTAGATTCTTGTGATGTATTCTGTAAATATACTTAAACATCATTGAATTATACACTTTGGGTTTTTTAAATAAATTTGTTTATTTATTTATTTATGGCTGCATTGGATCTTCATTGTTGCACACAGGCTTTCTCTAGTTGCTGCAAGCGGGGGTTACTCTTCGTTGTGGTGCACGGGCTTCTCACTGTGGTGGCTTCTCTTGTTGCGGAGCATGGGCTCTAGGCGTGCGGGTTTCAGTAGTTGCAGGACACAGGCTCAGTAGTTGTGGCTCACAGGCTCTAGAGTACAGGCTCAGTAGTTGTGGTGCATGGGCTTAGTTGCTCCGTGGCATATGAGATCTTCCTGGCCCAGGGATTGAACCTGTGTCCCCTGCATTGGCAGATGGATTGTTAGCCACTGTGCCACCAGGGAAGTCCCGAATTATACACTTTGATGAGTGTGCTTCATGATATATAAATTATATATCAACAAAATTATTAAAAAATACGAAGGAAGTCATCAAAGATTGATATGCACTATAAACAAGAAAATCTGAAATGTTTTGGAAATATGAAAAAATTTGTTTAAATTTTTATTGGAGTATAGTTGCTTAAAAATGTAGTGCTAGTTTCTGCTGTACAGCAAAGTGAGTCAATTATACATGTACATATATCCCCTCTTTTTTAGTTTTCCTTCCTATTTAAGTCACCACAGAGCAGTGAGTTCCCTGTGTTATACAGCAGGTTCTCATTAGTTATCTATTTTATACACAGTAGTGTATATATGTCAATCCCAATCTCCCAATTCATGAAAAACTTTTTATAAAGTTCAAAGCTCTCTCCTTTTCCCAGTGGCTACTAGATATGTTTCAAAATTACTACAAGGTTATAAAAGTAAGGGAAATACATCAGTACAGTGCTAATATGTTACAAACATTTTTATTAATGTAATAATCACCTGTGAAACTGAAGGCAGTCACTGTTCTTCTCATAATTTTATCTCCTCCCCAGTAAAGCATAAAACATTCTGGTATGGGGAGTGGGAAAAATCTTAGAGGGACTTTCCCCACACTGATGAATAAACGTGATAGGGTCTGGAAAATCATAAGACAATTAACAGCGGACCTCTCAAGATCTCCATTGTTACTATGCATACACAGAACTGTAAGGTGGATCTGTAGGGTCCTCAATTTAAGTAGTGGCAGCAGACAGATCAGTGGAGCTTTCCTCTAGGGGATGAAATGAGCCATAAGCAGATGAGGATGTTTGGCACATCAGACAAATACTAATCATGCACACAAGTTATATGCCATACATATTACAGATATAAGATTATTATACTTTATATACAATTGATTATTAAAGTTAATATTTAGGAAGTACAAATAAATGGTTAAAAAAGAGGCAACACTTTTCCTGTTTTAGACTGCTTGCCTGGTAGGGTTAGCTAAATCCTTATCCAGTGGAATTCTGAATCCCTAATCTCCTCATTCTTATCAGGCTACAGTTACTACAATTTTCCATTTTACTGAGTGTAGGAGCACAAACAGACACCCTAGTAGATCTCCGGAGTTTCAAATCTACTCATTCCTTCCCCTGTTACTTAGTAGCAATCCTACATTTTTATGATATTCAGGGTTGATTATCCTCACAAATGTATTGATTTATTTTTTCTCCTGTAGGAAAACTAACATGAGGAGTCCAAAGTGACCCTTTGACATCATTGCTTAGGTTCAGTGCAACCTATGTCTACAGGTGAAAACATTCTACCTTTTTAATCCCATGCCTGTAATTCTACCAAGTCTAAAAATTTAAAAGCAGTAAAACACAAAACCAAAGTGTATCACAGAGAGTAGTGGCGACAGAGGTCATTGCTAATTCTACACCTGTTATATGGATCCAATTTTTTATGATGCTAAGGACATAGTACTATAACTTACATACCGATACTGAATAATGGTGTTCTAATCCTAGGGTGACATCTTTAATGTGGTATTATCTGACCCTTGAAGAGGTGATTTCAAGGTGCTGTCAGGCCATAAATTTCCAAGTGATGCAGTATATAGCACATCCAGTGGATTGTGATCAAATGGTAATTTTCACATCTAAAACTGGGTCTTTTGGGCTGAGGTGAGGTTATATGAGATCTTATGTTGTTAAATAAGATGTTTGTAATGGTGATGGTGGTGCTGGTAGAGTTGTGAGGACAGGTTCAACAAATCCATTTTAATAGAACATGAATCAATATAGAAATTACTATCTTCTTCAGGATGGAAGCATTTCAATATAATCAACTTGCCAGTAAGAAATTGGTTGGTTTCCTTGAGAGGTCCTATATCCAGGGACTCAGTGTCCATCCCTACTGCTGACAGGTTGCATATTTAGCAGCTGCAGATGGTGGTAGATCAGGCTGTTGGATCCATGTATAGCGTTCATCCCTGATACCATAACTATGATACCATAACTATGATGTCCATGTGCTATTGTGAACACATTTGGGATGGCTGAGGTCAGAGAAAGGGACGTCCACTGGAGAGGCATTCTTTCTTTCTGTTTGTTAAATACCTCCTCTGCAGGATATGCTGTCTGGTGAGCACTGTACTTTCTTAGGTTTGTCCTCATTTTTTTTTTTTTTTATCACAGAGTTTTCTCTTTTGGATTGTCCTATCCTGCTCTTCCCAGACCCCTGAACCATTAGCCTCAGTGATTCATTCACCAAGTTAATGGCAAGGTATGCCCATGTTCTTTGGAACAATTTTACCTCAGCCTGTCTTTCAGGTAACCCCTACTGGGTCTTTCCATCTTCTCTTCACAGTAACATGTTGAGTTTTCTGTAATGCAGGACCGATATTTTTTCTTTTTTCACCTGTTGGTTAAAGAAAACTACTCATGAGGCTATCTATACACATGAGTCAATGAAGAGACATTATTATAACTGAGGTTAATGGGAGTCTTGATCACCCATTTATGTACTCTCAGATCTGCTTGGTCTTAATTTTATATGCACTATTTGCATTGTATTATGGACTATTTTGCACCTGCTTGACTTAATAACATGGAGCTTTATAAAACCGAACTCGTAATGAGCAACTGTGAGCACAAAATTATTTGATGTCTCCCGATAATATTCTTAGTTTCTACCTAGGCCTTGTAGTATACCAGGAGCTAATTTCTATTCCTAAATTAACCTTTTAATTTTGAGATGATTATAAATTCACATATATTTGTAAGAAATAATACAGGATGATATTCTGTATCCATTACAAAGTTTACTTCAACAGTAACATCTTATAAAACTGTAGTACAATATTACAAGCAAAATATGGACATTGAAACAATCTACCAATATTATTCAGATCTTATTAGCATACTCCTCATTACTTTAATGAAGAAAACGTGATCATCTGGTGGGTTATCTAGTCTTACCTAATAAATTCTTTATAATATGCTTTAATGTAATAAAACTTCTCTGACTTTTCTGAAAGACTTCGTTTTAGGATTCTAAGGATTTAGGATTTAAGACTTCTTAGGATTCAATTATGAAACTTTTATTTCAACTGCCATAGCCCATTGCTTATTCCAAGCTTCAAGGAACAGTTCTATAAATGTATTAGGACAACTATGAGTCAGAGACACTGACAGCATTTACTGCACCATCCCAGATTTTTCTCTCACTCACTAAATTTTTTTTAAATAAAGAAAATAATTATATATAAGCATGGATGCTAGGCAAAATATATAATATATGGAATGACAACTATGGGGTTTCTATTTGTGTCTGTATGTATACTTTTGTACATCTACCTAGCTATTTATCTATCTATCTATCTATCTATCTACCTATCTACCTAGGTTGTGCATATGTGATGTTTTACTACCTATGGAGGGTATTGTCAATATTTGTAAAAGATTTCTAAAATGCTGAATGTTTTTTTTTCTCCCAAAACTACTAGAAGTAATAAGGGTGATAGGAAATGACTATGTAAAAAGTAGGTAAGAGAAATAGAATGTGTATTTTTTGTTTGTTTTTTTTTGAGGAGGGATAAGGAAAAATATAAAGAACATAGGATTTTGTGTGTGTGTGTGTGTGTTTGATAAGAAAAAAAGAAAGTAATTTTGTCCTTTCTTTAAGAAAGTAAAATGATTGTTTCAAAATAAAAAAAATTGATAGGACAAAAACTGAATGGATATAGACAGTTATATGGAAGGTTTGTAAGGTAAAAAAGGAATATTGAGAAAGGAATTTTATGTGTATCAAACTAAAATTAGAATAGGTTTATTCAAGTTAAAAAGAAAAAAAGAGAATTATAGTATCAAAAGTACACTGACGAAAAATTAGAATCTTGTTTTCTCTCCATTAAAAGGATAAAGTTGTCTTAGATTATTGGTCTGCTGTTAATAATACATTGTAAACATAGGTTTTTCCTTACTTTCAATGGAACCTGTCTAGACAACAGAGATTCTGTGTTTTGTCTTTATCAGGTTTTTGATTATTTAAGAAAACAGAGTCTTCTCATTTAAAAGAGCTAAGTTTTTACAATTATATAACATTTTGCATATGTTAAATTTCATGGGAAACACTGTCAAATAAAAAATGATACTAGGGCTTCCCTGGTGGCACAGTGGTTGTGAGTCTGCCTGCCGATGCAGGAGACACGGGTTCATGCCCTGTCCGGGAAGATCCCACATGCCACGGAGTGGCTAGGCCCGTGAGCCATGACAGCTGAGCTGGCACATCTGGAGCCTGTGCTCTGCAATGGGAGAGGCCATAACAGTGAGAGGCTCACGCACCACAAAAAAAAAAAAAAAGAAAAAACAAGAAAAAAATGATGCTAACTTTCTTTAAGGTATATTTGTATGAAATTCTAAAACTCTGCTATGTCCTGGTATAATGTTAACATTTATGATTTTAATATGTATGTGAATAACCAAATTCCTTTGTCAAATGCATTATAATGAGCTCTCATCGGTCCTTTAACCATAGTCATTTTTAATCTTTTGTCACTTGCAAATAGTTATTATTTTACTCTCATGCTTTGGCAAAATGTGTTCCTGTAAAACTATTTCATCTTAAGGAAATTCATGGAAAAGACTTTGACAAGTACAGGCTTCTGATAGCTAAGATTAATTTGCTTTCATGTGGGAGGGACAATAATAAACATTTCAAATCCTTCCCCAAAGCTGCTTGCATTGCCCTACGATATGTTGTAGGCTGGTAGCCAGAGGCCTGTCCCTATTCTCCTTCCCACATTAGTAAAAACGGGCCCATAACGTTGATGATGTAATGTTAACATGTGAAAACTTGCCCCTGCTGCAGAACACTATGCAGACGTTGCTGGAACATTTGCCAGGTAAAAGATGGGCAGCAAACCCATAGAAAATTCAAGACCGAAGCACTTCTGTAAGTTTTGGGGAGTCATTTTATCAGGTGAGATACATGTTGTCACTAAAGCTGTAATTGATATTGTGAAAGCCTGTCCAACTCCTAAGAACATGAAATCATTGCAAGTCTTTGTAGGAGTTTGGGGGTTTTGGAAGACTTTTATTCCCTACCTGCTGCAGTGTCTCTGTCCCTTATACTGCCTGGTAAAGAGATGGCACATGTAAGACTGGGAGTCGGAGCAGCAACCACTTTTGAGAAGACAAAAATACTAGGGAAGTAGATTAAGTCTCTTGTTATCACCCTGAGTTGGATGTATCTGTGAATTCCAGAAATTATGGTTCAGGCACTGTGTCAAGGACAGCAGAAGGAGAGAGTATCCACAGGATTTTGGTCCCAGCTATGGAAGAGAGAAGAAACATGATATACCCCCATAGAGCTACATCTCCTAGCAGCAAACACAGATTGAGCCTCTCAGGAAGGAATAAATCACAGCAGCCAGTGGGTTTGACTAATGTTCATTCGTGAGCACTGGCCATTAATCCTTTGCACTACCAGTTGGGCTGTTCTAAAGAGATTAACTGTATTGCTTGCACAACGGGAAGCCAAGGGGTGGATGATTCACGTGTGGAACCTTGTGGAGTCAGGATGTGTGGAGGGACATGTGGGTTCACCTGCAAGTGCCTGAGGCAATCCTCACTGTTTTCAATGTCCCAGCTAATAAATCACTGACAACCGCCCCCCCTCAGCAATTAGGAAGCTGATGCCCTATGATCAGGTATGAATGCTAGCAATGACCCTTCAGTAGATATAGCAGATTGGGTGCAGAGAAGAAGTGGCCACCACAGTGCTCAGGTGGAACAGCATGTTTCCAAGGATGCCAGATTGCCCTTTAAGTACAGTGACTTCATTAATGCAGTACTCATGCATTAACTGTCTAGTGGGCAGGGCTGAGTTCCAGTGCTAATAAGCTAGAGGGAGGCTGCCAAAACCCCTCTTGCCAGCACTAGTGTTTTCACAGTAAAATGAGCTCCCCAAAATGACTGTCACCAGTATCTATGTCCCCAGGGTAAGTCTCAGTTGCCTCCTTCCTTACCAGGAGACTCTCTGAGATCAGGAAGTGAGTTTGATCCAGGCTCCTTTCAAATTACTGTCCTTCCCTGGGTCTCAGAGCATATGAGATTTTGTGTGTGCCTTTAAGAATGGAGTCTCTTGTTTCCTACAACCCTCTGGCTCTCCTGAATGCCAGCTCCGCTAGCTTTCAAAGCCAGATATTCTGGGAGATCACCTTCCTGGTGCAGGATACTCAGGCTGGGGAGCCTAATATGGGACTTAGATCCTTCTCTCCCTGGGGAGAATCTCTGCAATTGTGATTATTCTCTCATTTGTGGTCACCTAACCAGGTATGTGGGGTTGACTGTACTGAATCTCTACCCCTCCTATCCAGTTTCATTGTGATTCCTTTTTATATCTTCAGTTGTAGAAGATCTTTTATACTTATCTTCAGGTCATTCTCATCAATAATTGCTCTGTGAATAGTTGTAATTTTGGTGTGCCCATGGCCGGAGGTGAGCTCAAGGTCTTCCTACTCTACCGTCTTGGCCAACGTCCTTCAGATTGAATATATTTGCATATGCTTGTGTCCCCTTCTTAGAAACTGTCATTTACATAATTAGTCTGTTTTAAAAGTTATTTATGGGCGAATTCTTTGTATATTACAATTTATCTTTTTAAATTTTATTTGCTTTTGTTGGAAACATACTCAGTCTCTGTGGTTTGTCATTTAACTTTGTTTACATTTTCATTCTATAAAACAGATTTTAGTTATAAATAATAAAATACAAGAAACTTAAAGTTTCATTCTTTTCTTATATTCTTAAGTCACCACAAATCATATTTGTGTATGGAGTTATATATATTATAATTTCATCTTATTTAATTCATGTGGAAAGATAATTTTATATCCTGTTTATAATAAGAATAGTACATTTTCCCCACTAATAATGGAAAACAATGGTATCAAGTTTCCATATGTGTTTGGTTATGTTTCTGAATTTCTAGCTTCTTCATTTACTTAAAGCATATTAAAGGCTTGTACATTTCACAAAAAGCAGGAAGATGATGCTGAGGGTCCAAGGAGCGAGAATGCAGTTGCCCTTGCCTGGTGAGCTGAGAGCTGATGTCCACCCTGTGGTCAGTCTGTCTCCCCAAATCCCGCGGGAGTGCTGCCTTTCTGCATCCTGGGGCAGGGTCATTGGGAGAAACTCCCAATTCCTCTTCAAATAAAACCCCAGCTCTTCTGTGGTGTGTGTTATCTAATCTCTTTCCCCTCTTGAAGCTTCTGCTATGGATGTCTTATTATCTAGTCAGGGAACTTGATGAACCTGTTTTCCCCTCAGGCCCTTTTTCTTCCTCTGACCTCTGTGTGTATCAGTCTATCTCCCTGCTGGATCTTTGCCCTGCTGGATCCTTCATTCAGGCTACAGTTCAACAATTATCGTCTCAGAGAGGCCTCACCACCCTGTCTAATGGTGCCCACCTTCTCATCCTAGTTAGTCTCTATCACATTATCCTTAATGATCTAGTTCAATCATTTACCATGCCATGAAGTAATCTATATTCTATAGTTTCAGTCTTTATCTCTCTCACCCGCTAGAATTTAAACCCATGATATCTCATTTTTGTCATTAGTACTAATGTCTAGAATAGTTGCTATTACTAAGAAAGCACTCAGTAAAGATATGTTAAATAAATGAATAAATGAGTGGATGTGTGGAGCCTAGTACCTATACTTTCAGGGCAACCTTTGTGTTTGTTCACATTGACTGTTTGACATGCCCTTTTTAAGAAGATATTTCCATTAATAGATCTCACCGGAACCCAGAACAAAAATCATAGGGGAGAAAGAGGCATAATTTTCCATACTTTACCTCCCTGACTCCAATTCTACTTTCTTCAAAGTTGTGAGAAATTTTTGACAGTTCTGAGTGTTTCTCTTTCTCACTCAACACTCCATCTTCTTTTCAGAGCTAGGTTTAGGGGCCTTGCCATTCTTTGCCAGAATACTATTTTTTTAGCTCATGCTTTTTTTTTCTTTTTCAGATTTCACAGCATGCAGTTTGTTCCTATGTATTTGGCTGTTTCTTTTCTTTCTTCTACTTCTTTTTTTTTTTTTTTGAATGCATTTCAACAATAATTGGGAGAGTAAGCCTGTAATCTGCTTCACTCCATCATCTGTTGATAGAATCTCAAATTTTGTTTTTAAGTTTAAAACATTAAAGAACTGAAGACATTTCATTATATTCCTATGAATATAGAAATCGTGTAGTGGGGAGAGGGGTTTCATACAGATGGAAATAATCCTGAGATTACATAGCCCAAAATGTTAGTAGTTTGTTTTTCCCGAAAATAAGTTTATTTTCATTTCTGATAAAGGCCATTTTAATTTTCTTATTAAAGAATCTCCTTATTTAAGATAATATACATTTAAATTTTTAAAATAAATTAGAAATACATAAAATTTAGAAAAATATCACTGAATATTGTTTAAATATTTTAAATGTTCTAAAATATTTATTACTTGAAAATGTTCAAAGAAAAATAATATATTTTTAATAATTTTAATTTAAGCACTTAAGCATGTGAGACTTTCAGCCATAACTTAATACAAAGTAATCTTTTAAACATCTAGAATTAGAAAGTATGTGACAATAATTTCACAGTTCAGAGTACTTGGGGGAAAAGTATTATCATAAACATCTATATGGTAGATTTAAAATGTGAAGTAGCTCTGACTGTGTTTTTGAGATGCATTCTCTATAAATAAATTGTGCATAATAGGTATGATAATCGTCAAATGTCTTGAAGAGATATAATTTATAATAATACAGAAACTATTAATGCTTTCTGAATCATATTCCAGTTACTAGAATAGGAAAATGAAGGCCATTGAAAGAGGTTGAGGGCACATGTCATGTAATAAAGCACAGTGCCCTATTAATAATTGTTCTGCAGGGAAGATAAAATTAGCAATAGGTACCCATTAAAAAAAGACTGTATTTGGAATAATATGATCTAGTGATAAGGAATATTGCAATTGAAAAACTGTTTAACTACATGCCTCACTAAGTATACTGAAATCTGCTTTTATAAATACAACTTAATTTTAATTAAAAATATAAAAATATATTAAAGAAAAGAAATAGAAAATAAATTGTAAAACAAATTCAAAAAAAGCACATACAGGAGGAAAATTAGTATAATTGAGCAATTTGGAGAAGTAGAAAAATAATGTTCACTACATGTCTTAGCTCAGGATGCTATAACAAAAATATCGGTGGCTTTTAAACAACAGACAATTATTTCTCACGGTTCTGGAGGCTGGACATCCAAAATCAGTATGCCACCATGATCGGGTTCTAATAACAGACCTCTTATATGTTAGAGAATGACAATTTCTCTCAAGGTATTGAGAGCAGAGAGCAGAAGAGAAAACATGACATTAGAGCAGAAGAGAAAACAACTTTCTTAAGACTCATAAAGGCACTAATATCATTTATGAGGACTCCACTCTTAAGAGCTCACCTAATCCTAATAGCTTATTGATTTTATTGATCTTTTCAAAGAACTAATTTTTGGTTACATTGATTTTCTCTATTGATTTTCTGTTTTCAATTTTATTGACTTCTGTTCTTATTCTTTTCTTTTGCTTATTTTAAATTTATTTTGGTCTTTTGTTTTCTAATTTCCTGGGTAAAAAATTAGATTACTGATTTTAAATCTTTCTTCTTTTCAATATATGCACTCAATTCTATGAATTTCCTTTTAAGCACTGCTTTTGCTGCATTCCACAAATTTTGATGTTGTGTTTTCATTTTCATTTAGTTCAAAATATTTTAAAATTTCCGTTGAGATTTTTTCTTTGATCTGTGTTTTATTTAATCTCTACATATTTTGCTGTCTTTGGACAAAAAGTAGTCTATAGATGTCAATTATATCCTGTTGACTGATGGTATCATTGAGTTAATTATGTCCCTACTGATTTTCTGCTTGCTGGATCTGTCCATTTCTGAAAAAAGGGTACTAAAGTCTCCAACTATGATAGTGGATTTATTTATTGATATTTCTTTTTTCAATTCTGTTAGTTTTTGCCTCATATAGTTTGATACTCTGTTGTTAGGTGCATACATGTAAAAATTATGTTTTATTGGAGAACTGGCCCCTTTATCATTATGTAATGCCCTTCTTTATCCCTGATAGTTTTCCTTACTTTGAATTTTGCTCATCTAAAATTAATATACATACTCCTACTTTATTTTAAGTAGTTTTAGCATGGTATATTATCCTCTATCCATTTGCTTTTAATCCATATATGTCTTTAAATTTAAAATAAGTTTCTTGTAAACACCATATAGTTGAATCTTGTCTCTTGATCCACTCTGCTACTCTCTTTTAACTGGTGCATTTGGAACATTGATATTCAAAGTGATTCCTGGCATAGTTGGATTATATCTACATTTGTTCCTCTTTTTTATTTGTTGCTCTTGTCCTTTGTTCCTATTTTTTCTTCTATTCTTTTTCTTCATTTTGTGGTTTTAAGGGAGCATTTTATATAATTCCACTTCCCTCTTTTCTTAGAATATATACTTTTTTTTTTTCCTTTTCTAAGTGGTTGCCCTTGACTTTGCACCATTTACAGCTAATTCATTTTCATATAACACTATACTACCTCATGGGTGTTGTGAGTACCTTACAATAACAAAAAATTCATTTTACTCCTGTCCCTTGCTGTCATTCCTTTTACTTATATAAAATAATACAATGTAAGCATACATAGTCATATATACATATATATATATGTTTGTGTATACATAAATTATGTGTATACATAAATGAATGTGTATACATAAATGAATACATTTTTGGTATTATTTTAAACAAGCTATTATCTGTTAGATCAATTAAGAAAAAGACAAATAAAAGATTTAATTTACCTCTTATTCCTTTTTCTATGTTTTTTCTTACTTTATATAGATCTAAGTTTCTGACCAATATTATTTTTCATCTCTTTAAAGAACTTCTTTTAACATTTCTTGCAAGGCAGGTATGCTGGAAACAAATTTCTTCAATTTTTGTTTTTCTGAGAAGGTCTTTATTTCTTCTTCACTATTGAAGGATAATTTCCAGGGTACAGGATTCTAAGCTAGTGTTACTTTGCTCTCAACACCTTATATATTTTTTCCTCCATTCTCTTCTTGCTTGCATGGTTTCTAAAGTGAAGTCAGATGTAACCTTTATTTTATTTTTTTTTATTTTATGTTGAACTATAGTTGATTTATAATGTTGTGTTACTTTCAGGTATACAGCAAAGTGATTCAGTTATAAATATACATATATGTATTCTTTTCCAAATTCTTTTCCCATTTAGGTTATTACAGAATATTGAGCAGTTCCCTGTGTTATACAGTAGGTTCTTGTTGGTTGTCTATTTTAAATATAGTAATGTGTATACGTCAATTCCAAACTCCCAATTTATCCCTTCCCCTTGATTCTCTATAGATAAGCTTTTTTTCCTCCTCTAGCTTCTTTGAGGATTTTTTTCTTTATCTTTGATTCCCTATAGTTTACAAATGATATGACTAGGTGTGGCTTTTTTTTTTTTTTTTTTTTTTGTCATTTATCTTTCTTGTTCTAGCTTCTGTGGTTTGGTATCTGACATTAATTCAAGGGCAGTATTGTTTTGAATATTTCTTCTGTTCCTTTGTCTTTCTTTTACTTCTGCTATTTCCATTACATGTAGGTTATACATTTTGTTGTTTTCCCACAGTCCTCCAATATTCTGTTCTGTTTTTCTCAGTCTTTGTTCTCTTTGCTTTTCAGTTTTCAGTGATTCTATTAATATATTCTCTAGCTTAGAGATTCTTTCCTCAGCTGTGTGCTTTCTACTAGTAAGCCTATCAGAAGCATCCTTCATTTCTGTTATGAGGCCCTATTTTTTTTTATCTCTGGCTTTTCTTTTTGGTTCTTTCTTAGGATTTTCACCTCTGCTTATATTGCCCACCTATTCTTGCATGCTGTCTACTTTATCCATTAGAGCCCATTAAAGCATATTAATCATAGATCTTTAAAAGTCTTGATTAATAATTATAACATTTCTGCCATGTCTGTTTCTGAAGCTTGCTCTATCTTTTCAAACTGTGTCTTTGGCATTTTCATATGTTTTAGTTTTTTTGTTTGTTTGGGATTTTTTTGTTTTGTTTTGTTTTGATATTGGAAAATGATGTACTGGCTAAAGGGAAATGTTGTAAAAAGATCTTTAGTAATGTGGTGGTGAGGTGTGTGGGGAGGAACAGCATTCTATAGTCCTAAGATTGGGTCTCAGTCTTTTAGTAAGCCTATGACTCTGGACTGTGAACTTCACAAGTGTTTTTCCATTTTTTTTCTTTTTTCTACCCCTTAGATGGACCAGGATGACTAGAGTGGGCTGGAGTTGAATATTTCCCTTCCCTGAGGTCAGAGTCTGATAACACCCCCCCTCCCCCACTCAGACATAAGGTAACTAGTTTCACCTGAGGACAGGACTTGTTAAGAAGAACAGAATACTCTGGAATATTTCAAAATGGTTTCTTTCCTCTCCCTTACCTGAAACTGGATAGGGTTTTTTTCTCTTATATTTACTGTGGGAACCTGGTGGAGCTCTACAAGGTAAATCTCACAATATTGTTGACCGGGTTCACCTGGGGTTTTGAACTTTCAGAGTTGTCCACACTGAGTCTTCAGCAATCTGTCAATTACAGTTCATGATTTTTGACCCTGACACTGATTCTTGAGGCTGTTTCCACTTGTGAGTCTCTTCAGTCTTGGGAGCAGTGATGTGCCCTTTGTCTTGCTCTCTCTTACAAATCCAAGAAGAACTGTTAATTTTTCAGTCTGTTCAGATGTTTACTTGTTAGAAAGAGTGGTAAATTCCAAGATCCTTACATGCAGAACTAGAAACACAAAGTCCCAGTATTTGATTTTTGATGTTTTGAAAAGATATTATTTTTTAAATTTCAATGTTTTGAAAAGACATTAATTTTAAAACATTTGCTTTCTATTTTTGTTGTTGTTAATATACAGAGAAATAATTGTGCATATTTTCATTTTCCTGGAGACCTTGAATATTTCCTTATTCATTCTAATAGTTTAGTTGCATGTTACTTTGGACTTTACAAGCAAATATGTCATCTGCAGACTTTAAAATTTATACTTTTATATACTTCATTTCTTCTTATTTCATTCTTGTTTTATTGATTTTACCTCCTGTACAATTCTTAATAGAAGGGAAGTGACAAGTAGCTTTATCACTTTTTTTTTTTTTTTTTTTTTGCGGTACGCGGGCCTCTCACTGCTGTGACCTCTCCCGTTGTGGAGCACAGTCTCCGGACATGCAGGCTCAGCAGCCATGGCTCATGGGCCCAGCTGCTCTGCGACATGTGGGATCTTCCCAGACCGGGGCACGAACCCATGTCCCCTGCATCGGTAGGCAGACTCTCAACCACTGCGCCACCAGGGAAGCCCTTTATCACATTTTTTATTTCAAAGAGTGGATAAATTTTCATCATTTTCCCATTAAATTTATTAGATAAAGACTTTTTAAATTGTTTGTAGTTTTAAAGAATATTTTTGTTTGTCAAAAATAGATATAAATTTTATCAAGTAATTTAAATTTATTGCAATAATTATGCATTTTTTTCTCTAATTTGAAGTGGAACAGTACATAGATTTTTAAATGTTATACTAGTGTTGAATTCCTGGACTATATCCAATTTGACCTTTTAAAATTATATTTTTACATATTGCTTGATTGTTTCTGCAAATATATTTTTTTTAATTTGTATCTATTAAAGAACTGTATTCATCTGTAGTTTTCCTTTTAAAAATATTATATTCAGATTTTTCTATTGAGGTAATTCTGGGCTTTTTCCAGATCCTATACTGTTCCTTACTAAGAGATTGAATCTGGAGGAATACATTTGAAACTATTTTGGTTTTGTTATTATAGGCCAGTTCTTAATTATTAATGGGGATGAAAATTTTCTGCCTCTGGAACATAGGATTTATGTAGCCTGAAATTTTTAATGTGAAGGTCCAAGACATTTCACAGTGGCACATAGTTGTCTGAAAGTTAGGTTCCTCTGATTATTTGGAAGATTGACAGATTAATTAGGCTTACAGTAGTTCAAAAAGTGGAAACATCCTACAAAGAGCTGTTACTCAGATGGTACTGTTCTAAAAAAAATAATCTTTGATTTGAATATGAAGATTAATTGTAAAGTTTATTCTTATTATATATTCTGACAAGACCAAATTGTCTATTTTGGAATTTGTTAAAAGGAAGCTGAGCTGGAGAGAAATTAAATGTTTTGGAAGAAGTTCTTACCTGTCTATAAATCTTTGCAACTACTTACAACTTTGAAGTATGGTTAAAAAATTATTTGTTTGTTTTCCTGTTGCTTGCAGGCATCATGAATTAAACTGAGAGACCAAGAGGTCTCTTCTCTATGTAATTCCAGAAAAATGAGGGAGCTTTGATTTGCCCTGAAAATGGTAACATAAATGCTGATTTAGAAAGATAATGTTATATAGTTAAAATGTATCAGTGAACTGTATCAGAGAATTGATTGACTATACTTCAGTTAATTATATTCAAGAGTAATACTAGTCACTTACCAATATTGAAAACCAATGGGTAATTCCAAATATATGGCAAGTTCTAGCTGTTTGTATGCATAATTTATTCAAATTTATAAGAGAGCGTGTCTTTCTTACCATTTAGGAAGAAAAATTTTAAACTAAAGACAGGAAATGGTAAAAAAAATTAAAGCTTTCTCAAATAAGCATGGTAAAAATATTCCTCATGAATAATAAAATTTTAAAACATTATCAAATCAGATTAACATTTCCAACAAAGAGAAGTTTTAAATACATACTTTACATCAATTACAAATAAGTATTCTTCTTAACTACTTTCCTTTCAGTTTTCACTTTCAGAGATGATCAGAAAATTTCTTCATACATTTTTTTCTCAATTTTACATTATTTTTCAAATATTGGTGTGCTAGGCATGAATAAAATTATTACTAAAATTTTTCTTAACCTGAAAAACAATTCCTGTCAATATTTATATGAAATTATTTTTACCTTACTTCAGTTTTTAACATTTTCTTTGGCATCATTTATGTGAATGTATCTAACACTTTCCTTCTATAAAATGATCTATGAAGGAAGAAAAAGTAAAGAGCACCACTCAGGACAAAAATATGAAATTCAAATGCTCATTATTTACATCATATAATCATTAAACCTTGGGGATTCAGCTTTAAATCAGGGAATAAAGTACATAAATTCTCAGTCAGCTCAACACTATATACTCTACAGGCTACAAAATTGTTGATAGATAACTAAACGTCTGGCTGACTTCTTTGCTATAGTAATTAAAAATTCTAACTCTATTTTGCGTATCTGGCAAGTTGTATAATATGGTTGTTAATCATTTTTCAAGGACTGACAAACATCTCTTCAGTTTAAATCTCACAAATCTTACCTGGACTTACTTGTAAGAAAGTATTCTGAATTATTCATCTAAGTGTATGATAAAATCAGGCAATGAAGAAGCATTGGTTAAAATAAAATCATACCAAATATTAAAAAAAAATATTTTAGACTGATTGCATTAATAACTTCAAATAATCACCTCTGTCAGTATTCATACACTTTGTTGTAGGACTTTGAAATTCCTCACATTGAAGTGTTGGTGCCTTGTTCCCTATGTCTTGAACTTGTGTTGACCCTGTGATTTGCTTCATCCCATAGATTTATTTTATTTTATTATTATTATTTTTTTGCGGTACGCGGACCTCTCAGTGTTGTGGCCTCTCCTGTTGTGGAGCACAGGCTCCAGACGCGCAGGCTCAGTGGCCATGGCTCACGGGCCCAGCCGCTCCGTGACATGTGGGATCTTCCCTGACCGGGGCACGAACCCGTGTCCCCTGCATCGGCAGGCGGACTCTCAACAACTGCGCCACCAGGGAAGCTCACTTCATCCCATAGATTGTGGCAGAAATTATGTCATGCCAGTTCTCAGCCTATAGCTGAAGAAGTTTTGCCTATTTTCTCTTTTGTTCCTAAGCCTCTGCTATTCCCATGTGTGGTGATTAATTTTATGTGCCAACATGTCTGTGACATCAGGCACCCAGACATTTTGTCAAATATTACTTTGTGTCTTTCTGTGAGGGTGTATTTGGATGGGATTAACATTTAAATTGGTGGACTTTTGACTAAAGCAGATTTCCCTCCATAATGTGAGTAGGCTTCATCCAATCAGTTAAAAGCCTAATAGAACAAAAAGACCAGCCTCCTCAAATAAGAGAGAATTTTCCAGCAGACTGCCTTTAAACTTCACCTGCAGCATTGACTCTTCTTTCTTCTACAGTCAACTGTCTTTAGACTTGAATTGGAACATAGGTTCTCCTGTATACACACACACACACACACACACACACACACACAAATCCTATAGGTTCTGTTTCTCTGGAGAACGTTGATTAAGACAGCATGAGAACCTATTGAAAGATGAAACACAAATTGAGGGGAAAGAAAATATAGGTCAGCTAAAGAAAATATAGGTCAATCCCTAGCCAGTCAATCCAAAAAAGGCAGTCGGTATCTCCTAACTAACCCCAGCTGATTTCAGGTGCATAAATGATAAACATTTACTTCAGTAAGCCACTGGGATTTTTCATTGTTATGTAGTAACACCATAACAATAAATTATTTACATAGGAACTATAGTTTATCAATGCCTAAGATACTTTGCAATTAGTAAGCACTTTTTGAAACTTAAAAAAATTTTGAATTTAAACCGGGCATTGCTTACCAAGTGAGTATACAGAACAGTATTTTGTTCAAATTTTTAACAAAAAAATATTCCTGATGTTTTCCAACTCATTATTCATCAAAACCCCTAAATCTTTAAAATTATAATATTTTATAATGTAAATATGATTACTACTATGTGGAAACATTATAGAAGTAAAGTTGCTTATATTTAGTTATATCCATTTGAAAACTACACAAATAATTTGGAGGGGAATTCAAACACTTTTGACTACAGGTCTCAATAGGGATGGTTACATAATTTTTTCTTTTTATTTAGTTATTCATTTTTAAATTTAGATATAGCTGATGTACAATATTATATGCTACAGATGTACAACTTATGATTCATAATTTTTGAAGGTTATACTCCATTTACAGTTATTATAAAACTTTGGCTGTATTCTTTATGTTATGTTGTACAATTTACCCTTGTAGCTTATTTATTTTATAGGGTTGGGAAAGAATTTTTGATAAACAGAGTTGATGCTCTGAACACTTGTTTTATTTGTTGCCATGCTTTTATTAGTACACCTAGTACTAAATTTTCAAGAAAGTAGAAGGGCATTTAGATACTCCAAGTTTTTATAATAAAATTCAAATTGTAAATCTGATTCTTCTGTTTAATATAATAAATCACTTTCTCCCTTCCTAACGTGTAGAGAGTAAATTAGAGCATAACCAAAAATATATATGAAGAATATTTCCAATTAAACCTAAAAGGTCCCTGAATATCAGAGGCCAACATTACAAAAGCAAATTTATTTAAGATAAAAATCAATTTAAAGTTTGTCTTCAGCTGCTATATATGTATATATCTACACAAAATCTGATATATATGTCTCAAATTATTATATATGACATATAAATTATAATAGCACACATAAATATAAATTGTTTATAATAAATATACACATTATATATGTACATATACATATTATTTGTCACTTACTCTAGTATTTAGTATTTCAGGAGGCTAAGTCTTTATCTAACTCCTAACTCTTCAAGTCTTCATTCTTACCTTTGGACCTCAATGGCATTTTGAGTCTCTCAGAGTCAATGTAAGCTCAGCGTTGGTATCTAATAATCCTAAAGGTATAGCTATTTATCTTTCCCATGTTTACACTTACCTGGAAAACAAGCAAAACTTAAGGAAGATTCATGGAATACACATGTGACTATGAAACAGTATCTTTCCTCAAAATGATACTTTCTCCACCTCAGTCAAAGGATTCCAGGTCTGAGAACTAACTTAGTTCTAGAAACTGAAAAAAAAGAGCATGAATTCCCATCACTGTGAATTGAATTATAATGTTTAAATTTTTTCTCCAACATATATTAAGCAGCAACTTAATAGTGTGCCTATTTCATTTCTAGGGACTTTGTGATTAATTAACCATCACTAGAGGTTGCTTAAACAATACTTTGTGTTACTATTCCTATGCCCTGGTTTATTGTGGCAACTGTGCTCATCTACTCTCAGATAGTTAACAAAACTTGGCCTCTGTTCCTCCAGGATCACATTATTTCTATTGTAAGAATGACATTCACATATTATCTCTAACCTACAAAAGTGAGCCCTCACAAACATCTTCAAAGATGCTAGATTCCCCTTAGCCTGAAGAATTTATCTAGTTCTTCCTAGTTGTCCAATTTGTTGGCATACAATTGTTCATAGTAGTCTCTTATGAGCCTTTGTATTTCTACTGTATCAATTGTAATGTTTTGTTTTGTTTATGATTTTATTTACTTGAGCTCTCTTTTTTTTTCTTGATTAGTCCAGCTAAAGTTTTGTCATTTTTGTTTATCTTTTCAAAAACTACTCTAGTTTCATCGATCTTTTCTGTTGTTTTCCTAGTATTTATTTTATTTATTTCACTTTAATCTTTATTTTTTCCTTCCTTCTGCCAAATTTGGATTAATTTGTTTCTCTTTTTCTAGTTCCTTGAGGTGTAATGTTAGGTTGTTTATTTGAGATCATACTTCTTTTTTTTTCTTAATGTGGGCATTTATAGCTATAAACTTTCCTCTTAACTGCTTTTGCTACATCCCATGCATTTTGGTATATTGTATTTCCATTTTTGTATTTCCATTTTCGTTTGTTTCAAGATATTTTTGATTTCCTTTTTGATTTCTTTGTTGGTTCATTAGCTGTTCTGGACTATATTGTTTAATTTCCAAAATTTTCCAAGTTTTTTCCTTTTATTAATTTCTAATTCATACCATTATGGTCAAAAATGTACTTGATATAATTTCAAAATTCTTGAATTTGTTAAGACTGTTGTGTTGCCTAACATATGGTCTATCTTGAACAATGTTTCTTGCATGCTTGAGAGAATGTGTTTGGTGTTATTAGATGGAATGTTATATATATATATATATATATATATATATATATATATATAAAATCAGTTAAGTCCATTAGTTCAATAGTATTTTTGAAATCTACTCTTTCATAATAGATTTTCTGCCTGGATGATTTATCCATTGTTGAGATTCAGGTATTAAATAATTACCATCATTGAAATGCTGTTTATTTCCCTTTTCAGTTTGTTAGTATTTGTTTACTTGGAATATCTTTTCCATCCTTTAATTTTCACTCTTCTGTGTCCTTAAAGCAAAAGTTTTCCTATAACAATTTTAGCTCAATAGCATGCAGAAATTTTATACCTCTCCCCCTCTCACATTTTAGATTATTGATGTTACAGTTTACATTTTTATTGCATTGGAATACAGTTACAAATTATTGTAGTTATAGTTATTTTTAATATATTCATTTTTTAACTTTTAAACTGGAGTTGAAAGTTATTGAGGCACAACTATTACAATATTAGGGACTCATTTTATATATTTACATATAGCAGTGAGTTTTACATATTCATATATATATGTATGTGTATATATATATATATATATATATATATATATATATATATGGTTATTTAGTGTCCTTTCATGTCAATTTGAAAAACTCTCATTAGAATTTCTTGTAAGACAGGTTAATGGTGATAAACTCCCTAAGCTTTTTTGTCTGAGAAAGGATTTATTACTTCTTTATTTATGTAAGAAATCTCTGCCAGGCTAGCATTCTTCATTGACAGATTTTTTTCCCAATATTCTGAATATATCATTCCACTCTTTCCTGGACTTCCAAGTTTCTGCTGAGAAATCTACTATCTTATGTGATTTCACTTGTATGAGGCAAGTCTCTTTTCTCTTGTTGCTTTGTTTTTGACTTTTGAAAATTCTCTTTGTCTTTGATTTTTGAAAATTTAGCTCTATGTACCCCATTCTATCCCTTTGGGGATTCAATATATTTGGGGTCCTTGCAGTCTCATGAATCTGGTTGTCTGTTTTTCTCCCCATGTTTAGAAGTTTTCAGACATTATTTCTTGAAATAGACTTCCTGTCCCTTTCTCTCTTTCTTCTCTTTATGGGATTCCTAATTCATATAAGTCATATGTTGTTTTACTTCATGTTTTCCTATAAGTCCCATTAGCTTTTTTCCCTCTTTTTCATTCTTCTTCTTTTTTTTCTCACTGCCCTGACTGGACAATTTCAAATTACTTGTCTGCAATTTCACGGATTCTTTCTTCTGCATGGATGAGTCTGTTGAAGCTCTCTATTGAATTCTTTAGTTCAATCATTCTTCAGCTCTAGGATTTCTGGGGCTTTTTTGGTTTTTATCTCTCTGCCATACTTTTTATTTTGTTCATGCATTTTTCCCCCTAATTTTCTTTAGGTGTCTCTGCATTTTCTTGTGGCTTACTGAACTTAAGAGGATTATTCTGAATTCTTTGTCAGTTCATAGATCTCCATTTCTTTAGGGTCAGGTTTATTAGTTGTAGCTTTATTAGTTTCCTTTGGAAATGTCATGTTTACTTGATTCTTCGTGGACTTTGTATACTTGCTTTGTTATCCACACATTTGAGGAAGCAACCTCCTCTTTTAGTATTTACAGGTTTGTTTCAGCAAAGAAAGACTTTCATCCATTAACATAGCTTGGGATTCTGAATGGGTCAACTGATAGCATCTGCAGCAAGTCATGTTCTGTTGTGATCTCTTGTTCAATGTGATCTGATTGGGGACTGCTGGCTGGGTTCCATATTTGGGTTGGCTTGCTGGCTATGGTCCTTATCCAATTTGGCCTGCTAGCTGTACTTCATGATTAGATGGGGCTTTTGGTTGAGGTCCACAGTCTTGTGGCATCACTTGCCAGGCTTCATAATCACCTCTGGTATGCAGTATCACAGTCTGTGTTCCTAGGCAGGGCAGTGTCTGTAGTTGGACTCTGCAATTGGGCAGGGCTACAGACTGGGCTCTGCAATCACCCTTACTTTGGTGGCTCCCAAGCTTTTGACCCTATCTTGATGGTAGTGATGGATGGAATCTGCATTCATGCAGCATGAAGGCAAGACTTTGTGACTGGATGGATTATCAGGCTATGCTCTGTGATCAGGTAGGAACAGAGGTTGTGCCTTGAAGTTGGCCAAGACCATGGGATGGACTCAAATAGTGGATAGATCACTGGCCAGACAGCCTGTTCAGGAACAGCCAACAGCTTTTTCTGCTATTTGGTTGGGGCTGAAGGCTATGCTCTCCTCTTGCTATTTGGGCTCCTTCGTTTGGGGGACTGCAGGCTACTATCTGTGATTGAGTAGAGTCTCTGACAGGGATCCCTGCCTAGGCAAGGTCATAGACTGTGTTCAGCAATTAAGCAGGACCAGCAACCATGCTCTGTACCTGGAAAGTACAGTATGCTGTGCTCTGAGACTGTCCAGCTTCACTGGAGGTCACTGTTTAGGATCCCTGGTAAGGTGGGGACAGAAGTTATGCTACAAATTTGGGTGGGGCTGCTGGCTTGGCTCTCTGCCTGTACAGGTTTATAGAATGGACTCTGGGATTGTGCCATGGTCACTGATGGGATCCCTGCTCACGACGGGCTAGAGGCTATGCTCAGCAATTTGTACATGGCTGTTGACTTGCTTCCCTGTCTAGCAGGCAGTAGGATTTGTTCCACAGTTGGAAGATCTCAATGACTAGGGTCCAAAATTAGGTAGAGCTGTCAACCATACTACTTGGCCACATGGGGCCACTGGCTCAGCTCTTAAGATCAGTAGAGTCATTGGCTAGGCTTTCTACTTGGGAACTGCTGTAAGCAGAAATGTAGTCCAGTGAGATATGCATGCTGGTTGCTGTGAGCTGCCCCTCTTCATCAGTAGCTGATCCCTAGTGATCTAGCTCCACTGATTTCCCCAGTGATCCCTGTTAGGCAAGATGTAAGTGAACCTCACAGGAAGTATTTGGTAATGATAGGGAGCTGGAAGTCCACTTTTTTCTCTATTTTCCCCCTGGAAAAACTATAGGCACAGGGGATCCTTTCAGTGTAGCAGTGTGTCAGCCTTGGGGAGGGGAAATTTGATCAAAGTGAAACTGCTCCTCTTAGCCCTCTAATGTGTTTTTCTCATTTTTGTGGTCCAAGGGTGTACTTAAGCTTCACTCTTGGTTTCTGGGATTTTCACATAGGCATCTTGTCTATGGATAGTTGCTAGCTGGTCTGACTGTGACCCCTCAGACTATAGTTGAAAACTGCTTATTCTGTCATCTTGCTGACATCACTCTCATCAGGAACTTTAGTTGCTGAATTTGTCTAGTTCTCAAAATTTTTGGTCTCAGAGTCACATTACACTCTAAAAAATTATTGAGGACCCCAAAGAACTTTTCTTTATATGTGTGAAATCTATAGGTATATATTGCATTAGATATTAAAACCAAGAAATTTGTTGAATGTGCATTTATCAATTCATTTAAATTCAAGTAATAAAACATTGAAGGAAAGGATAAGTTGTCACTTATCATACATAATTTTATGAAAAATTTTCCCCACAGTATTTTCAAAAATATAGTGAGAAGAGTGGCTTTGTTTTAGAATACTGTAAACCACTTTAATATGTGGATTAGTAGAACACAGTTGAATTCTCATAATCAATTTTTGTATGCAATTTCCTTTAAAATATGTGAAGAATACACAGTCTTACAAAGACATGTAGCTAGAAAAAAAAGAGGGATATTTTAATAGCATTCCAGACAATTATGATACTCCAACAAAACTTGAAAAATGTTTTTTTCAATGAAATCTGCAGCATCTAATAAACTTTTTAAAATTGAAATATAGTTGACTTACAAGTTTACATTACTCTCAGATGTGCAATATATTAATTTGATATTTTTATAGACTATACTTCATAAAAAGTTATTATAAAATGCTGACTATTTTCCCTGTGCTGTACATTACATCTTGTAACACTTATTCTATACCTAGTAGTTTGTACTTCTTAATCCCCTTCATCTATTTTGCCCCTTCCCCCACCGCTCTTCCTTCTGGCAACCACTAGTTTATTCTCTATATCTGTGAGTCTGTTTAAATTTTGTTATATTTGTTTGTCTTATTTTTTAGATTCAACATATAGGTAATAACATACAGCATTTGTCTTTCTCTTTCTTATTTCTCTAAGCATAATACCCTTGAGGTCAATCCATGTTGTTGCAAATGGCAGAATTTCATTCTTTCCATTCGAAAGCTAGAATTTTGTCACTGGCAAAAAGTGCTCTCAAATTTTTCAACTCACTTTATGTATTTTCAAAGAAATATCAGACAAATGCCTAAGCCTTTATTACTATAATTTTTCTACCAGCCATTCTTTTAAATGAAAACCTTGTCTAAAATAAGAAACTTGTTCAACATGTAACTGAAACAAGTGCATAAGTGCTTTTACTTTAGACAATCATGCAACATTGACTTGAAGCAGAAGTACTTTTGCAGACTTATCATTTTGCCAAATGTAGTCAAATGTAAATAAGGTGAATAATTTTTACAGCTTCATTAGGTTATTCTTAAGTCAAATTGTCCCTGTTTGTGGATGTGAGGGTGTTGCAAATGCATAGCAGAAAAGAATACAGTGAATATTAGTACCATCCTTGGCACTGTCTTAAAATGTGCTTAAGTGCTAGCATATTACATGTATATATATATATATATATCAACAAATATTTTAAATTACTAATAATATGTTAATTTTGTTTTGCTAAATTACCAGCTTTTACTGGAAAAATAATGAAATACATAGAAAAATATAGAAGAATTAAGCAACCATCTTTATAAAGCAGACAATATCTTAGTATCAAAAATGTTTAATTTCTGTTTTTACAATCAGAGAAAAATAATAACTTCTGGCATAATTTCCATTCTTTTTTACAATTGAGGAAATTGAACCATTTAATTTTTATAGCTTAAAAAAATCTATGACTCTAGGGTATTAAATCTCAACAGGGGCAATATAACTCTAAAAGGGAAGGAAATAGGTTCGGGGAAGAAGCAAAAGAACACCTATACATGGTTATAGCCTCCAAAGGTTTACTGCACCAACAAAATCATATTCCTTAAAACTTACTCTCGTTTGGTTTTCTTGAGTTCGACATGGGCATCATTGGCACTGAGTTATGAAAGATACATTAGTACATATATATGACTATGATCAGATGGACAATTGTGACAGGTGGTCTGCACATGCTATGGACTACTATTGGATGCTTTGTGGACATTATTTATGTTTGAGCTTCAGTGTTTTTGTGGGTGACTTGGATTTTGAGAATTAAATAGAAATAATTTATATGTTATTGTTTGATTCTATAAAATTTATTTAATCCATAATTCATTATGCCAGGTGTTGAAAACAAAAATACGTCAACAGTATCTGAATGAATATGTTGTAGTTAGTTAAGGAATACATTTGTTTCTCATTTTGAGCAAAATTAAAAGCTAAGTGCATTAAAAATATTTTTTTGGAAATTTACTTACTATTTAATTTTTTTTTAGTTTTGCTTGGAAAAATAATTTTGGAACATTTTAAAACGTGATTACACTGTTATGTATTTATATATTAGCATAATTTTCATAAGTAATTTCATACATTCCAATTTGTATATGCATATAAATTACATTAAAATTACTCAGCAAATACATTTGTAAAGTTAAGTTAAATGTTGCCACCTTTTAAATTTTAAGTTTACTTTTAACTTGAAAATTTGATTTTGCCATTCTTAATATTATTCTAGTAACTCTTAACCATGTGTTGAATTAAAATATGTAATCTTTTTACTGTGTTTTTTGCGTACAAAGCATAGATATACATGAAGTTTTTCATAAACAGATATTCAGTATACCTATTTTAAAATTTCATGGAGGGATATTAGGAAAAAATAGAGCTCAAGAAGCTCTATATACAGCTACCCTAAAAAAAAAAATTAAAAATTGCTACTAAGGCAAAAACAAAAAACACTCATGATTTTTACCAACTTTCTTCATATTAAATTCTCAGAAGGGAACAAACATGAAGTGTAATTATTCACAAAGTTCTAAATAATGGAGGTTTTTTTTTTAATGGAATTGAATTTGGATTACATGATGAATAGTGAAAACAAAAAACACTTCTGATATGACAATTTGGATTTGTAATAATTTTTCTTAATTAAATTATTAAAAATTAATAATTTATTTTTTTGAGATTTTCAAGTCTATTTTTCCCCTGAGATACCATCTTAGTCTCTTTGGGCTTTTATAACAAAATGCCATAGACAGGGTGGCTTAAACAGTTCTGGAAGCTGGGAAGTCCAAGATTGAGGTGCCAGCAGATTTAGTGTCTGGTGAAAGCCTGACCGTCTTCTCACTGTGTCTTCCATGGTGGAAGGGGCAAGAAAACGCACTGAGGTCTCCTTTGTAAGGGCACTAATCTCATTCATGAGAGCTTTGCCCTTATGACTTAATCACCTTCCAAAAGCCTCACCTCCTAATACTATTATACTAGGGGTTAAGATTTCAAAACACGAATTTTGGGGGGAAAGACATCAATCTATAGCAAATACTATGCTTAAAATTTGGAACATTGCCCTCAGATGGACTGTGATACCTAAGTTACATAGGTAGAACAGAAAGAAACCTTCTATTCATAATTAACTAAGTCTTAGTATATTAACCACTCTTCCAGGTAGTCACGTCGTTCCTAGAAAATGAATGATAGTAAAATAGTTAATCATTAGTATTAATTGTTAATATTGTCTAATCTAACCTCTAGGAAGAATTCAAGACTGACTTGCTATAGCTTCTTCTGCCCATTTCAATCCTGTCATTCTAAATCCCTAGGAAAAAGGAGTCTCAGTAAAAATCAAGGAAACAATATCTCCACAGTCCTCAGAAGTGAAACTTTAGTTTTTGTCAAGAGGAGAACAACAATGGTTTATATTTAATATATAATGCCCACCCCTCTCCCTTCCTTTTCATTCCCTTCCCTTTCCTTTACTCCTTTCCCTTCCTTTTTCTTCCTTCTTTTCCTTTCCCTTCCCTTTCCTCCCTTCCCCTTCCCTTCCCTTCCTTCTCTATCCTGCCTTGCTCTAGCCCTTCTCTCTCTCTCTCCCCACTAATTTTCCTACATCTTTTCCTTCATTACTTTGCATTCTTTCTAAAGATATCATGTTTTTAAATTCTTTTCTGAAAGAATTTCTTTTCATAACTGGTGAAGTAACATACTCAAGGAGCTCTATTCACTTAAGCTGAGAAGCCCTCGTCTTCTTACCAGTTTCTTTCTATAATTTTCCCTTATTTATTTGGAAATACAAGTATAAACTAGAGTGTGATGCCAGGGTAAGTATTAGAGCTGTCTAATTCTAAAAGTTGATTTTAAGTTTTAGGCCTTAAGCTAGAAAATCAAAGGAATATTAAAGGCGTGTTTCAACTGAATTCACTAGGAAGCTGATGACAGAGGAGTTGGTGGCCAAGTTTCCCCCTAAGGATGAAGTATCACATATTCTGTAGTGCCTTCTGTACACTTATCCACCAATAGAGTGATAAGAGTGGCTATAGCCACAGAGTACAGCTAACTGGCATTTCAGAGATTTAAGAAACTGCCCAAATCTTCTCAAGGGATGCCTCTGACATCTGGTGTAGCTTGGCAAACTTAGGTGAGGATATGTGAGACAGACTCACTCAGGACCTTCAAACTTCACAAGCAGCTGCATCTCTTAAATAAGCAGCTCCTTACATAGGAGAAAGTGCCTAAATTGCTAGATAATATGTATCACTATATCTTTTTATGATCTCCTATTATTCAAGAGCCAGGGAAAACTCATCTGAGACTCTCAAAATATAAATTAGGGAAGATTTTATAGTAATTTCATGTACACAGAAAGTGAGACATGTGTAAAGCTATATCGGGATTAATTTATACTTAAATAGCAAGAATATATGCATTTTTGATCATACATGATATTCAGCAAGCAGAATATAATATAAGCAGAGAAATAAAGCTATGATGTATTCTGTTTAAAATAGGCAAAGCTTCATGGTATAAGCATTGCTTCATACTGTAAGCAATCAAACCCAACTTGATTTTGTTGAGCTCTGGTGGTTCTAGTTCCCTTTTTGCCCCTCTAATTCATCCAAGGCTCAAAGCCTTGCATTATAAAGAATAAAAGTCTTTAATTTCTGTTGGAATATTTATGTTAAACATGTGAGTTCACGTGTTCACTATATTTCAGAGGATTAAGGTAACAAATGGGCAGAAAAGAGAGCAAGGGAACTTTTGGGCAAATGAGGTATCTACTATTGCATATTTCTAAATCTTAAAGGAATTTACTTTTTTTTTTCCAAGACAGGCACTAAAAGTTCACCAGGTTCTTATTGCATGTAAGTGAGCCATTCATTAGTGGATTAGATTATATTTGATATGTTTCCCTCTTAGGCACATTTTAATATTTGAATTGCTTCTCATTTTCGAATATATATAATATAATAGATACATTAAGATTTATCAGGACCTCTGTCTTTTAGGTGATTCCCTGTCACTTATACTTTTTGAATAAGAGAGTCAAGATATTATTTTTCTTACTTAATATTTGGGCCTGAAGCTCACAACATAAACACATAGCGTATAGATTGACCTAAGTAGTGTACCAGTGTAGAAATTTAACCTAGAACACATAGACCAGTTCTTGCAAAATAATAAACTTTGCCCTTTTAAGGCAATATAAATGGTATTATTACCCTCTTTAGAATGCAATTGGGTGGGAGAAAAGAAGAGAAGTTTTATTTTATGGCATTGTACGCTATCATGGGAGCACATGATATTTGTTATTCTCTAACTCACCTTACAAATGTGAATGGAAATGTTGGAACACACTGAAGTTGGAAGAGTCGAAATGTGTAGAGCAATAGACTCTTGATCATTGAGTCAATAAATCAACATCAGAAGGCCTCCAGATCTTATTATCTGAGTAAATAAATTACTTCATTGTTTACTGTGACTTTGGTTCGTGTAAAAATAATCTTGATACACCTAGAAAAAAATATGTTTCAAGACAAATAGAGTGTTCTACCATATTAAATAATATTGAGAAGTCATTTAAGTAGCTACTCAAGAAGTAAAAAACTGTTTTTAGAAAGATTATCATACCAGGAAAGGGGCTAGAGCTCCCCGAACACATGAATTCAGAGCTGGAAAAATAGGCCTGGAATCACGAAACTGCTATATCGTGACGATATTGTGACTTGGTCCCTGGTTATGCTACAGAATGAGTCGATGCTTCCCTAATCTTGCAACTTAAAAGCCACAGAACAAGCATAATAATCCTTCTCCTAGAGTTAATGTCACCCTCTGTTAGATCTCCATTAATTGCCATAAAAGAAAAGGATGTCCCCATACCTGCTGACTCACATACCAACTGATCCTGTCACAAGGAAATTTACCTATATATATATGTATATGTATGTATATATGTATTATACACATATATATTCATATATATTATTATTCCGAAAAAATTTTATTGGAGTATAGTTGATTTACAATGTTTCTGCTATACAGCAAAGTGAATCAGTTATACATATAAATATATCCACTCTTTTTTAGGTTATTTTCCCAGATAAGCCATTACAGAGTATTCAGTAGACTTCCCTGTGCTATACAGTAGGTCCTTGTTATCTATTTTATATATAGTAGGGTATATATGTCAATCACAATATCCCAATTTATCCCTGCCCGCATTTCCCCCTGGTAACCATAAGATTCTTTTCTACATCTATAACTATATGCTGTTTTGTAAATAGTTCATTTGTACTATTCTTTAGATTCCATGTATAAGCAATATCATACAATATTTGTCCTTCTATCTGATTTACTTCACTCAGTATGACAATCTCTAGGTCCATCCATGTTACTGCAAATTACATTATTTAATTTTTTTATGGCTGACTAATATTCCATTGTATATATGTACTACATCTTCTTTACCTATTCCTCTCTCAATGGGCATTTAGGTTGCTTCTATGTCCTGGCTATTATAAATAGTGCTACAATGAACATGTGTCTTTTCAAATTATGGTTTCCTCCAGATGTATGCCCAGGAGTGGGATTGCTGGATCATATGGTAGCTCTATTTTTAGTTTTCAAAGGACCTCCATACTTTTCTCCATAGTAGCTGTACCAACTTACATTCCCACCAACAATGTAGAAGGGTTCCCTTTTCTCCACACTTCCTCCAGGATTTACCATTTGTAGATATTTTTTAATAGATCTTTATTGGAGTATAATTGCTTCACAATACTGTGTTAGCTTCTGTTGTACAACAAAGCGAATCAGTCATATGCATACATATGTCCCCATATCCCCTCCCTCTTAAGCCTCCTTCCTATCCTCACTCTCCCACCCCTCTAAGTCATCACAAGGCACCAACTGATCTCCCTGTGTTATGCTGCTGCTTCCCACTAGCTATTTGGTAGTGTATATATGTTGATACTACTCTCACTTTGCCCCAGCTTCGCCCTCCCCAACTTTGTCCTCAAGTCCATCCTCTATGTCTACATCTTTATACCGGCCCTGCAACTAGTTTCATCAGTACCAATTTTTTTTTTTTTTTAGATTCCATATATATGTGTTAGCATACGGTGTTTGTTTTTCTCTTTCTAACTTACTTCATTCTATATGACACATTCTGGGTCTATCCACCTCACTACAAATAACTCAATTTCATTTCTTTTTATGGCTGAGTAATATTCCATTGTATATATGTGCCACATCTTTATCCATTCATCTGTCGATGCACATTTAGGGTACTTCCATGTCCTGGCTGTTGTAAATAGTGCTGCAATGAATATAGTGGTACATGATTCTTTTTGAATTATGTTTTTCTCAGGGTATATGCCCAGTAGTGGGATTGCTGCATCATATGGTAGTTCTATTTTTAGTTTTTTAAGGAACCTCCATACTGTTTTCCATAGCTGTTGTATCAGTTTACATTCCCACCAAGAGTGTAGTAGGGTTTCCTTTTCACAACATCTTTTCCAGCATTTATTGTTTCTAGATTTTTTGATAATGGCCATTCTGACCAGCATAGGTGATATCTCATTGTAGTTTTGACTTGCACTTCTCTAAAAATTAGTGATGTTGAGTGTATTTTCATGTGTCTCTTCGCCAACTGTATATCTTCCTTGGTGAAATTTATATTTAGGTCTTCCACCCATTTTTGGATTGGGTTGTTTTGCTTTTTTTTTTGATATTGAGTTACATGAACTGCTTGTACAATTTGGAGATTAATCCTTTGTCCATTGATTCATTTTCAAATATTTTCTCCCATTCTGAAGGGTGCCTTTTCATCTTTATGGTTTCCTTTGCTGTGCAAAAGCTTCTAAGTTTCATTAAGTCCCGTTTATTTATATTTCCATTACTCTAGGAGGTGAGTCAAAAAAAGATCTTGCAGTGGTGTATGTCAAAGAGTGTTTTTCCTATGTTTTCCTCTAAGAGTTTTATAGTGTCTGGTCTTACATTTAAGTCTTTAATCTATTGAGTTTATTTTTGTGTATTGTGTTAGGTAGGGTTCTAATTTCATTCTTTTACATGTAGCTGTCAAATTTGCCCAGCACCACTTATTGAAGAGGCTGTCTTTCCTCCATTGTATATTCTTGCCTCCTTTGTCATAAATTAGGTGCCCATATGTGTGTGGGTTTACCTCTGGACATTCTATCCTGTACTATTGATCTATATTTCTGTTTTTGTGCCAGTACCATACTCTCTTGATTACTGTAGCTTTGTGGTATAATTTGAAGTTGGGGAACCTGATCCCTCCAACTCTGTTTTTCTTTCTCAAAATTGCTTTGGCTAGGGCTTCCCTGGTGGCGCAGTGGTTGAGAGTCCACCTGCCGATTCAGGGAACACGGGTTCGTGCCCCGGTCCGGGAAGATCCCACATGCCATGGAGCGGCTGGGCCCGTGAGCCATGGCCTCTGAGTCTGTGCGTCCAGAGCCTGTGCTCTGCAACGGGAGAGGCCACAACAGTGAGAGGCCCGCGTACCGCAAAAAATAAAAATAAAAAAATTGCTTTGGCTATTCAGGCTCTTTTTTGTTTCCACATGAATTGTAAAATATTTTGTTCTAATTCTGTGAAGAATGCCATTGGTAGTTTGATAGGGATTGCATTGAATCTGTAGATTGCTTTGGGTAGTATAGTCATTTTCACAATATTGATTCTTCCAATCCAAGAACATGGTATATTTCTCCACTGTTTATGCCATCTTTGATTTCTTTTATCAGTGTTTTATAGTTTTCTGAGTACAAGCATTTTACCTCCTTAGGCAGGTTTATTCTTAGGTATTTTATTCTTTTTGTTGCAATGGTAAATGAGAGTGTTTCCTTAATTTCTCTTTCTGATTTTTCATTGTTGGTGTATAAGGATGCCAGAGATTTCTGTGCATTAATTTTGTATCCTGCAACCCTACCAAATTAATTGATTAGTTCTAGTAGTTTTCTGGTGGCATCTTTAGGATTTTCTATGTATAGTATCATGTCATCTACAAACAGTGAGAGTTTTACTTCTTCTTTTCCATTTTGTATTCCTTTTATTTATTTTTCTTCTCTGATTGCCATAGCTAAGACCTCCAAAACTATGTTGAATAAGAGTTGTGAGAGGGGATATCCTTGTCTTGTTCCTGATCTTAGCGGAAATGCTTTCAGTTTTTCACCATTGAGTATGATGCTTGCTGTGGGTTTGTCATCTATGGTCTTTATTATTTTGAGGTAGGTTCACTCTGTGCCCATTTTCTGGAAAGTTTTTACCATAAATGGGTGTTGAATTTTGGCAAAATCTTTTTCTGCATCTATTGAGATGATCATATGGTTTTTATTCCTTAATTTTGTTGTTGTTGTTGTTTTTCATTTTTTTAAATTTATTTATTTTGGCTGCATTGGGTCTCCATTGCTGCATGTGGGTTTTCTCTAGTTGCAGTGAGCAGGGGCTACTCTTCGTTGTGATGCATGGGCTTCTCATTGCAGTGGCCTCTCTTGTTGCAGAGCTCAGTCTCTAGGTGCACAGGTTTCAGTAGCCATGGCATACGGGCTCAGTAGTTGTGGCTCGTGGGCTCTAGAGCACAGGCTCAGGAGTGTGGCACATGGGCTTAGTTGCTCCGCAGCATGTGGGATCTTCCCGGACCAGGGCTCAAACCCGTGTCCCCTGCATTGGCAGGTGGATTCTTAACCACTGCACCACCTTAATTTGTTAATGTGGCATATCCATTGATTGATTTGCATATATTGAAGAATCTTTGCATCCCTGGAATAAATTGATTTGCATATATTGAAGAATCTTTGCATCCCTGGAATAAATTGATTTGCATATATTGAAGAATCTTTGCATCCCTGGAATAAATCTCACTTGATCATCGTGTATGATCCTTTTAATGTGCTTTTGGATTCTGTTTGCTAGTATTTTGTCCAGGATTTTTGCATCTATATTCAACAGTGATATTGGTCTATAATTTTCCTTCTCTGTGATCTTTTTCTGGTTTTGGTATCAGAGTGATGGTGTCTTTGTAGAATGAATTTGGGGGTGTTTCTCCTTCTGCAATTTTTTGGAAGATTTTGAGAAGGATCAGTGTTAACTGTTCTCTAAATGTTTGAGAGAATTCACCTGTGAAGCCATCTGGTCTTGTACTTTTGTTTGTTGGAAGATTTTTTTTTTTTTTTGGTGGTATGCGGGCCTCCCACTGTCGCAGCCTTTCCTGTTGTGGAGCACAGGCTCTGGATGCGCAGGCCCAGCGGCCATTGCCCATGAGCCCAGCCGCTCTGAAGCACGTGGGATCCTCCTGGACTGGGGCATGAACACGTGTCCTCTACATAGGCAGGGACTCCCAACCACTGTGCCACCAGGGAAGCCCCTGTTGGAAGATTTTAATTATGGTTTCAATTACATTATTTGTGATAGGTATGTTTATATTTTGTAATTCTTCCTGGTTTAGTCTTGGAAAATTGTACCTTTCCAAGAATCTGTCTATTTCTTCGTGGTTGTCTATTTTATTGACATATAGTTGTTTGTAGTAGTGTCTTATAATCCCTTGTATTTCTGCAGTGTCAGTTGTGATTTCTTCTTTTTCATTTATAATTTTTTTTATCTGTGTCCTCTCCCTGTTTTCTTGAGTCTGGCTAATGGTTTATCAATTTAGTTTATCTTCTCAAAGAACCAGCTTTTAGTTTTATTGATCTTTGTTATTGTTTCCTTCATTTCTTTTTTTTATTTCTGCTCAGATGTTTACAATTTCTTTCCTTCCACTGACTTTGGGTTTTCTTTGTTCTTCCTTCTCTAGTTGTTTTCAGAGTAGGGTTACATTGTTTATTTGAGATTTTTCTTGTTTCTTGAGGTGAGATTGAATTGCTATAAACTTTCCTCCTAGAACTGCTTTTGCTGCATCCCATAGGTTTTGTGTCATCCTCTTTTTGTTGTCATTTGTTTCTATGTATTTTTTTATTTCTTCTTTAATTTATTCAGTGATCTCTTGGTTATTTATTAATGCACTGTTTAACCTCCATGTATTTGTATTTTTTACAGTTTTTTTCCTATAATTGGTTTCCAATCTCATAGTGTTGTGGTCAGAATGATGTTTGATATGATTTCAATTTTCTTAAGTTTTCCAAGGCTTCATTTGTGACCCAAGATGTGTTCTATCTTGGAGAATGTTCTGTGTGCACTTGAAAGATAGTGTATTCTTCCACTTTTGGGTAGAATGTTCTATAAATATCAATCAAATCTCTCTGGTCTATTGTGTCATTTAAAGCTTGTGTTTCATTATTTACTTTCTGTTTGGATGATCTGTCCATTGGTGTAAGTGAGGTGTTATAGTCTGCTACTATTATTGTGTTCCTGTCAATTTCTCCTTTCATGGTTGTTAGCATTTGCCTTATGTATTGAGGTGCTCCTATGTTGAGTGCATAAACATTTATAATTGTTATATCTTCTTCTTGGATTGATCCATTGATCATTATGTAGTGTCCCTCCTTATCTCTTGTAACAGTCTTAATTATAAAGTCTATTTTTTGTGATACAAGTATTGCAGATCCAGCTTTCTTTTGATTTCCATTTGCATGGAATACTCTTTCCATCCCTTCACTTTCAGTCTGTTTGTGTTCCTAGGTCTGAAGTGGGTCTCTTGTATACAACATATCTCTTGTTTTGTATCCATTCATCCAGTCTGTGTCTTTTAGTTGGGACATTTAATCCATTTACATTCAAGGTTATTATTGATATGTCTGTTCCTATTACCATTTTCTTAATTGTTTTGGGTTTGTTTTCGCAGGTCTTTTTCTTCTCTTGTGTTTCCCACCTAGAGAAGTTTCTTTACCATTTATTGTAAAGTGGTTTGGTGGTGCTGAATTCTCTTAGCTTTTGCTTGTCTGAAAAGTTTTTGATTTCTCCATCGAATCTGAGTGAGATCCTTGCTGGGTCGAGTAATCTTGGTTTTAAGTTTTCTTCTTTCATCACTTTAAGTATATCCTGCCACTCCCCTCTGGCCTGCAGAGTTTCTGCTGAAAAATCTGCTGATAACCTTACGGGGATTCCTTTGTATGTCATTTTTTGTTTTTCCCTTGCTGCTTTTAATATTTTTTTCTTTGAATTTAATTTTTGATAGTTTGATTAATATGTGTCTTGGTGTGTTTTTCCTGGGGTTTATCCTGTATGGGACTCTGTGCTTCCTGGACATGGGTGAATATTTCCTTTCCCATGTTAGGGAAGTTTTCCACTATAATCTCTTCAAATATTTTCTCAGACACTTTATTTTTCTCTTCTTCTGCTACCCCTATAATTTGAATATTGGTGCATTTAGTGTTCTCCCAGAGGTCTCTGAGATTATCTTCAATTCTTTTCATTCTTTTTTCTTTCTTCTGCTACTTGGCAGATACTTCCAGCATTTTGTCTTACAGATCACTTATTCATTCTTCTGCCTCAGTTATTCTGTTATTGAATCCTTCTAGTGTATTTTTCATTTCAGTTATTGTGTTGTTCATCTGTTTGTTTATTCTTGAGTTCTTCTAGGTCTTTGTTAAACATTTCTTGTATTTTCTCAATCTGTGCCTCCATTCTATTTCTGAGATTCTGGATCATCTTTTCTATCATTACTCTGAATTGTTTTTCAGATAGATTGCCTATTTCCTCTTCATTTATTTGGTCTTGTAGGTTTTTGTCTTGCTCCTTCTGTTACATATTTTCTTGCCATCTCATTTTTTTTAAAGTGGGATTGTGTTCCTGTCTTTTGTTTGTTTGACCTGAGTTTTCCAAAACTGGAGTTTGTAAGCTGTTGGGTAGAGCTGGGTCTTGGTGCTGAGAAAAGGACCTCCGTGAGACTTCACTCCGTTGAATATTCCCTGAGGTCTGAGTTTCTCTGTTAGTCCAGTGGTTCAGACTTGGAGGTCCCACTGCAGGAGCTACAGCTTGAGGCCTGGTTCATGAACCATGGTCCTGCAAACCATGTGGGGTGGCAAAAAATAAGAAAAAAGAAAAAGAGTACAATAACAAAGTAAAAAATAAAATTAGACTAGGAAACTAACAGATATGTTAGAAAGAATATAAACATAAAAATATAGAAGAATCAACAACTGGAATGTACAACAGTACCACAATAGTAAAAAAAAAGGAGAGAAAAGGAAAAAAAAGAAAGAAAGAAAGAAAAAAATGTGGGGATAGTCCTTGGCTGTGGAGGGCGGGCCTAAACAAGGGTGAGGTTAGGGTGGTGGGCTGTGCCTATGCTTAGGACCCACATGGCTAGAAAAGGCCCTGGGTGCTGTGAGACGTGAGGCTTAGGCTCAAGGAACAGAAGGGGCCCAAGCATGCCCTCCACCCCTCTTCACAGTGGGTGGGGGACCTCCCCTGGTACCCCAGCATGCTTCCTGGTCCTAAGTAGGCAGGACAATCACCCTCCACTCCTCTCCTGCTCCTCCTGGATGACTCCTCCCACCTGCCCCTCCTGATCTCCCTGGCCTCCCTCTTATGCCCCCAAGGACCCATGTGGCCTGTTTTGGGCTTTCGAGGGCAGGGAACTGGCCTGGGAGTTCAACAGGCTCTCTGGCCTGAGTGGCCAGCCAATCGTCCTCTGCTCCTCTCTCACTCTTCCTGGAGGGTCACTTCTGCCTGCCTCTCCTGATCTCCCTGCCTCAGGGGCACCAATCCTGTCTGGCCTCTACTTCTCCTCCCCCATAAGTCCCCCCAAATCCTACAGGTTCACTTGAGGGTTCCTCCCATCTCCTTGAACATCAGGGTCCTCCACCAGCAGCAAGCAGGTGCCCTAATTGTGGGGAGATGTTAACTCGGTGTCTTCCCACACAGTCATCTTGACTCCACCCCTCTGTAGAATTTTTGATGATGGCTATTGTGACTGGTGTGAGGTGACACCTCACTGTAGCTCTGATTGACATATCTTTAATAATTAGTTATGTTGATTGTTTTTTGTTTTTTTTTTAATTGACCTGCATGAGCTGTTTTTATATTTGGACAATAATCCCTTGTCTGTTGCTTCTTTTACAAATATTTTCTCCTATTCTGTGGGTGTTTTTCATTTTGTTTATGGTTTCTTTTCCTATGCAAAAGCTTTTAAGTTTCATTAGGTCCCATTTGTCTATTTCTGTTTTCATTTTCATTACTCTAGAAAGTGGGTCAAAAAAAGATCTTACTGTGATTTACATCAGAATATGCTCTGCCTATGTTTTCCTCTAAGAGTTTTAGAGTATCCGGCCTTACATTTAGGTCTTTAATACATTTTGAATTTATTTTTGTGTATGGTGTTAGGGAGTGTTCTACTTTCATTCTTTTACATGTAGCTGTCTGAATTTCCCAGCAACACTTGTTGAGGAGACTGTATTTTCTCTATTGTATATGCTTGCCTCCTTTGTCATAGATTAAGTGACCTTAGGGCTTGGGTTTGTTCCTGGACTTTCTATCCTGTTCCATTGATCTATATTTCTTTTTCTCTGCCAGTACCATATTATTTTGATCACTGTAATTTTGTAGTATAGTCTGAAGTCAGGGGGACTAGTTCCTCCAGATCTGTTTTTCTTGGTCAAACCTACTTTGGCTATTTAGGGGCTTTTGTTTTTTCATACAAATTGTAAAATATTTTGTTCTAATTCTGTAAAAAATGCTATTGGCAATTTGATAGAGAGTGCATTGAATATGTACATTGCTTTGGGTAGTATAGTCATTTTGATAATATTGATTCTTCCAATCTAGGAACATGGCATATCTTTCCATCTGTGTCATCTATGATTTCTTTCATCAGTATCATAATATTCTGAGTACAGGTCTTTTGTCTTCTTAGGTAGGTTTATTCCTAGGTATTTTCTTCTTTTTGATGCAATGGTAAATGGGATTGCTTCCTTAATTTCTCTTTCTGATCTTTTATTGTTAGTTCATATGAATGCAAGACATTTTTCGTTATTAATCTTGTACCCTACAACTTTACCAAAAGCATTGATGAGCTCTAGTAGTTTTCTGGTAGCAACTTTAGGATTTTCTATGTAGAGTACCATATCATCTGAAAACAGTGACAGTTTTACTTCTTCTTTTCCAATTTGGATTTCTTTTATTTGTTTTTGGTATCATTTAAGGCCTGTGTTTCCTTACTGATTTTTAGTCCTGATGATATATCCATTGGTGTAAGTGGGGTGTTAAAGTCCCCCATTATTATTATGTTACTGTTGATTTCTCCTTTTATTGTTGTTAGCATTTGGCTTATATATTGAGGTGCTCCTATGTTGGGCGCATATATATTTATAGTTATTATATATTCTTCTGGATTGATCCCTTGATAATTACACAGTGACCTTCATTGTCTCATGTAACAGTCTTTATTTCAGTCTATTTTGTCTGATGTGAATATTGCTACTCCAGGTTTCTTTTGGTTTCCATTTGCATGGAATATCTTTTTCCATCCTCACATTTTCAGTCTGTATGTGTCCCTAAATCTGAAGTGGGTCTCTTGTGGACAGCTCATATATTGATCTTGTTTTTATCTTTCAGCTAGTCTATTTCTTTTGGTTGGAGCATTTAATCCATTTACATTTAAGATAATTATCAATAAGTATGTTCCTATTGTCATTCTCTTAATTGTTTTGAGTTTGTTTTTGTAGGTGTTTTTTCTTCCCTTCCTCTTTTGTTGTCTTCTCTTGTGGTTAGATAACCATCTTTATTATTGTGTTTGGGTTGCTTTTTCTTTTTTGTGTGTGTATTTATTGTACTTTTGGGGTTTGCTGTTCTTATGAGGTTTTGATATAGCAGTCTATATATGTACAATGTTGTTTTAGGTTGCTGGTTTCTTTCCTGCCTAGAGAAGTTCCTTTAGCATTTGTTGTAGAGCTAGTTTGTTGGTGCTGAATTAGCTTTGCTTTTGCTTGTCTGTAAAGCTTTTTATTTCTCCATTGAATCTGAATGAAAGCTTTGCTGGGTAGAGTATTCTTTCTATATTTTAATTAATTAATTAATATTTTAATTTAATTTAATTAACTATTAATTAGTTAATTATTTTTGGCTGCATTGCGTCTTTGTTGCTGCACGCAGGCTTTCTCTATTTGCGGCGAGCAGGCGCTACTCTTCGTTGCAGTTCACAGGCTTCTCATTGTGGTGGTTTCCCTTGTTGTGGAGCATCAGCTCTAGGAGCACAGGCTTCAGTACTTGTGGCTCGCAGGCTCTAGAGCACAGGCTCAATAGTTGTGGCACACAGAATTAGTTGCTCTGTGGCATGTGGGATCTTCCTGGACCAGGGCTCAAACCCATGTCCCCTGCATTGTCAGACGGATTCTTAACCACTGCACCACAGGGGATGTCCCAAGGGTAGAGTATTATTGGTTGTAGGTTTTCCCTTTCATCACTTGAAATATATCATTCTACTCCCTTCTGACCTGCAGAATTTCTGCTGAAAAATCAGCTGATAACGTTATGGACATTCCCTTATATGTTATTTGTTGATTTTCCCTTGTTACTTTTAATATTTTTCTTTGTCTTTAACTTTTATCAGTTTGATTAATATGTATCTCAGCATGTTCCTCCTTGTTTTCATCCTTTCTGGGACCCTCTGAGCTTCTAGGACATGAGGGAGTGTTCCCTTCCCCACATAAGGGAAGTCTTTGTCTATAATATCTTCAAATGTTTTCTCAGGCCCTTTCTATTTCTCTTTTCCTTCTGGGACCCCTATAATGTGTATGTTGGTACGTTTAATGTTGTCCCAGTTGTTTCTGAGATTGTTCTAATTTCTTTTCATTTTTTTTTCTTTATTCTGTTCTGTTGCAATGATTTCCATCAGTCTGTCTTCTAGGTCACTCATTTCTTCTTCTGCCTCAGTTATTCTGCTATTGAGTCCTTCTAGTGAATTTTTTATTTCAGTTATTGTATAGTTCAACTCTGTTTGTTTGTTCTTTAAATCTTCAAGCTCCTTGTTAAATATTTCATGTGTCTTCTCAATCTGTGCTTCCAGTCTTTTTCCGAGTTTGTAGATCATCTTTACTATCATTATTCTGAATGTTTTTCAGGTAGATTGCCTATGTCCTCTTCATTTAGCTCTTCTTGTAGGTGTTTATATAGTTCCATTTTTTGCAACATATTTCTCTATTATCTCACTTTGTCTAAATTTCTGTCTTTGTGGTCTCCTTTCCACAGGCTGCAGTACAGTAGTTCCTCTTGCTTCTAGTGTCTGCCCCCTGGTTGGTGCAGTTGATCCAGGGGCTTGTACAGGCTTCATTTTGGGAAGGACTGGAGACTGCCTTCTGGGGGGTGGGGCTGGGTCTTTTTCCTCTGATGGGCAATGCCATGTCAATGGGTTTTGAGGTGGCTGTAGGCTCAGGATGACTTTAGGCATCCTGTCTACTGATAGGTGGGGCTGTTTTCCTGTCTTTCTGCTTGTTTGGCCTGAGGTGTTCCAGCTCTGGAGCCTGTAGGCTGTTGGATGGGGCCAGCTCTTGTGCTGAAATGCTCACCTCTGGGAGAGCTCACACCAAACAGTATTTTCTGGGACCTCTGCCATCAGTGTCCTTGCCCCCACAGTGAGCTACAGCCAACCCCTGCTTCCCCATGACACCCTCCCAGACACCTACTTAGGTCTAGGCCCAGTTCCTATGAAGGTATTGCTTTGTGCTCAGCCCAGTGCATGTGAGTTCTTGTGTGCATACTCCAAGAGTGGAGCTCTTACACTCAGGCCCATCTGGCCTTCAAGGCCAAGTGCTCTGGGGCTTATTCCTCCCAATGCCTGACCTTCAGAATGTCTTGCAGGGCTATTTTTACATGAGAACATCCCTGTGTAGTCTCTGTGGGTTTAATATTTTTTGCTGTGAGGGCTGTTTTTAGTATGGATGTCTGCCATCTCTTTCCTCAGTGTATGCTTGCCATTATCCCCTCTATAGAAGGTATGACTTATGTTGTGGTGACCTGAACCTGCACTGGTTATTGAGCAGGGCCTCCCTTTTGCTCTGTGGTTGTTACTGCCCTATCATGGGCAAGGTTTGCTCTCTAGTGTGTGGAGTAGAGGACCCCAGATCTGTTCCTGAGCTGTGTTTCTTATATGAAATGCCAGGTAGGTGGGATTGGAGCACTCTCACTGGGAGAAAAGCTACTGAGTATTCCTTCTATGTAGGTGTTCACCTGTAGGTGTACTCTGTTGTGTCACTTTTCACTCATTGTGCTGGCTCACAAATTACACTCTAGTTAGATCTACTCTCAGCCCCTCCTTAACCATGATTATGCCAGCAATAGGCCCTGGTGTCACTCAGGTGATTTTTTCACCAGGTCACCAGCATAGATCCACTGAAGTCAAGTCCTAGGACTGCAGTAATTGTGTACCTGGACCCACCATGGGAGCTATGGAAGCAGCTCAGATTCTGGCCTGGTCCAATCCCCATGTATATGTGCCCACAAAGTCCACAACTATTAAAATTAGACCTGTCTCAGCTGCTGGAACACTCATCCTTTTGGACATTCCTCAGGCACTGAGTTCAAATCCATAGTTCCCACAGATGTGAGGAGAGGTTTCAGCTCTTCTTCCTTAGTTGCACAGCTGCTGGTGCTCGGCTGTGGTTTAAGCCCCACCTCCACATAAGTTTTTCCCATGGTCATCTGCTCCCATGGCTGCCCCAGAGCACACATGCCCACTCAGGTGTGTGGCAGCAGAGGTGGTGTTGGGAGGGGCACACAAGACTACCAGAGTCAGTGGGGTCAGAGGAGGTGTTGGTGGGTGGGGAGCCTGAGTCCACTTTCACCAGAGGGACCAGAGGAGGCACTGGCAGGAGGGGTGGCAAGCCTACTCAGGTGGGTGTCCCTCCTTGTGCTCACAGAGGCAGGGGTCAGCCCACAGAGGCAGGGGTCGGCTTTTGTGCCATACAACAATGGTGCCCTGTTTATATGCTGGCCCAAGCTTCTTCCAGGAACATTCCCAGTTGTAGAGCTCCTTACTTCTGTCTCTTCAGGCTATCTCTTCTCAGCCAACAGATGTCCCCAAACCCTCTCTCCAAAGCTGTCACCAAACCCTACATTCCAGCACTCAGACCCCCTCCCTACCAGCAGACACATGACTCGGGCTAGGGTGCACAGGGCTGTGGTACAGACAAGTCGTGTTGGTCTTACTCTGTGCTTCCTGTCATGGACTGATTGCTGTGCTCTTCTCCAAGCCCCCATAGCTCCCTCTCTGCCCCAGCTGCTCTCTCCACCAGTGAGGGGGCTTCACTGAGTGCAAGCACCTCTCCTTTGCTTCAGCTCCCCACCAGGGATTCAGGTCCTGTTCCTTTTCCTCTTGTTTTCTTGTTCTTTCTTTCATCCTACCCTGTTTGTGTGGGGATTTTTCTTGTCCTTTTAGGAGTCCAAGGTCCTCTGTTAGTGCTCAGCAGGTGCTCTGTGAGACTTGTTCTATTTGTAGATGTATTCTTGATGTACTTGTGAGGAGAGGAGAACTCTATGTCCTCCTCTACTGCCATCTTGACCCTGTCCCCTATATATATTATTCTTAATAATACTCTAATAGATTAGTTTTGAGAACACACCAAGATAAAATATTTGTAAAATAAATATTTGGAAACTAGCTTAACTGACCCATTGATATATTTCAATATATGACAAATAATACCTGGAAAATATTTACTGGAAAATATTTTGTGTGTTTTTTTTTTTGAAGAGGTTGATTTTAAGACTTTTTTTCTGACAGTGATTAGAGAGATGGGCCCAGTTTTCTGTTAGAGCCACTCTATATTTACAATTAAAATGACTATTTTTTAATTTCAGTTTTATTGGGATATAATTAAACATACAACATTGTATAATTTTAAAGCATACAACATAATGATTTTTGACTTACAAAAATCATGGAAGGATTAACACAATAAGTTTAGTGAACGTCTATTTTTATTTTTTTTAAGATATACATTTTTCCTCTTTATTTTGTAATTGGGTAGAGGGTTAAAAGTATATCCAACTCATTCAGAAATTTTTCAATTCATTAAAATATAAAGAAGGAGCCCCAAAATATATCTGCTTATACACCATTTGCATAGTTCAAATCCAATCTCTCAAAAATTATCAGAGAATCAAAAACACTCAAAAGTTCAATAAAAATTCAACTAAAAGCATAGTTTTCCCCTCATAATCTTCTCAATACTTATGATTGGTAAACACAATTGTGAACAGAAATAGACACATTCTCTTATCATATGTAATATTTAGAGTAGAAATTCTTCATTGAAATGTTTCACACACATAATTAAATTAAGTGCATTGGTATACAATTGAGGACTTCAATTATTAAATGAATAACTCAAGGAAACATCAATGGCATAGGGAAAATGAAAAGTAACATATAAGTACTTAAGTTTCAGTGAAAATATTCTAATTTTATAAATTTATCCTTTTCTTTTCTAACTCTACTCAAAGATTATCTCCTCCCTGAAATCCTTTCAATGTTCCAAGTACAGATAACTATTTCACTCATAGGACTTTTTCAACATTTATCTTAATACACTGCATTAACTGTGAAGGAGACAAGTATTATTAATCTGTTCATCCATAGATTCTCTATGCAAGTTTCTTCAGTGTGTTAGTTTGATGAATACATAGCAGATGGATGTATACATATTATGGGGAATGTTTAAGAACTTTAAAATCTCAGCCTCACTAAGGAAGCTTCCAAACACCCACATAAAATAAGGAAAGAGATAGCAATTTTGATGTGACATTTCACAAAGATATCTGCCACAGTCAACAGATACCATTACTTTAACTGAAATACAGTCACATTATTTAAATACATAATTTTTCTCAGTTCCAGTAAATGATGACTCACAGGCAAGTCACATGTATGCAAAGAAGTAAAACACAAAGTGTCTATAATTCTCTTTGCCAGAAATCTGACAGAATAGAGTTAGGAATTTAAGCTCTACTATAATTAATTAGAGTTCAGGTAATACATTTTTTTTTTTTTGAGGACTTTTATGGAAAGTCAGAAATGTCTGGACCCAAAAGAAGATCCATGCTGAGATCTATGAAAATTGGTCTAGAAATTGATATTTTCTTCTCACTCAGCTTCAGGCCTTTGTACACGACTATTTTTTTGTGTTTCTGGCTTTTTCATGGTTATCTACAGTTAGAACTACTTTGTCTAAGAATGCAACTATCCTGCTTTTAGCATAATTTAACTCCTTATTCTCATTTTAATATCTTATTAACAAACTGTATGTGATTGTGAATATATGTCTTAAAGTCAGAATTATGCTATAATCTATTTTCTCTGTGCAAAAAATCCTCAATTTTTAAATTAATTCTTACTACATGTTTTGGTAACTTGTAAACATTATAACAAATATTTCTTGAATTCATAATTTATGAAACAATTACACCAAGTTTTATTGGGGTTACATGAGCAAGTAAACAGAAAATAAATTAGAGTTTCATATAAATGATTATGGGTATATATGAACTTTAAAAATGATTTTCAGTTCACATATTAATTTCTTCTCTTTTTCTAGACTTTGACTTAAATGTTAAATTATTTTAATGTGATAATTTTCCCTTTTAGGAGATATTAGTCAAAATTGTTTCTCATTTGAAATTTATATCATCAACAAATAACAATACTCATTTTTATCTCTAGATGTGGTTTCAGGGCAATGTTAATTGTATCCCAACTCCAAATAAATACAATATAATCAATGATGCTCAAAATACCACTCTCAAAGCCTAACAATGAGGTTTTTGATTCATGTTTAAATACAACTACACATAATAGTACTTTTTTTAAGGTACACAGAGACACTTTAGTACTTAAAATCTTGAAGTATTTAAAAGTAGATTCAACTATGATATGGGATTAGTAATGATTAGAAATACTGAATATAAGAAAAGGAATATTAGAGAATATATAAATTAGAGGGTCTGTCCAATATTACAAGGACGTGGGCTTTATACTTGCAATTTAGCTATTACTGTGAATTCATGACTATGTATTCTGCTGAATACTTCAGAGGCTATTATCCTACTACTCATCATAATCACATATTTGACTGACAGTCTGTTTTCACTATTTATCTGTGACCTCTTTGGTGCACCTGGGAACAAAAAGAAATATTTTGAATCTAAGACATAGTTGATTTTGAGTAAATAGTTATAAAATATTTCACTTTGTTATTGTTCATGGTAAGATTTATAGTATTTAAATGTATATACTGCCCTTGCATTTGTGGTCATTGTTCTTGGTACTCAATTTATCTCTTTCATGGACTATATCCTCAATGAAAGGTGTTGTCCTTGGAACTTTTGTGTACCCCTAAAAATCTAGCAAAGTTTTGGTCATATGGTTAATATCCATAAGTATTGCCTGATTGATATATTTATTTAATAGGATACTTTTATAGTTAAAGATGCATCTGTTTGTATACCTTATAGGTATGTCAAAAACCCCATGATAAACTCCTACCCATATTCACTTAACCATAAATAGTCATCAGTTTTTCTTTAGTAGTCATGTAAAACTGAACCGTTTTTTAATATTACATTATAATTAAGCTTAAATATTGATAATCCACAGGAAATTGTGTAAAAAGAAGGTTTTAAAAATAACTATTATAGAATCAAAGATTAAATGTGAATGATATTTCATAGTAATATAGCAAATACATCAGTGGAACCAAGAATATGCAATCAGGAAAGAATAGTCTCTTCAATAATTGGTGTTGAGAAAATTACATATCAACATGCTAAGAAATGAAACTGGACTCTTATATTACTCCACTCACAAAAATCACCTCAAAATGGACTAACGACCTGAATGTAAGTCCTGAAATCACAAAACTCCTAGAAGAAAACACAGGTGAAAGTGAAAGCAACAAAAGCAAAGATAAACAAGTGAGACTATATCCAACTAAAAAGCTTCTGCACAACAAAGCTAACAATCAACAAAATGAAGAGCAACATATGAAATGGTAGAAAATATTTGTAAACAACTAAAACAATAAGAAGTTCATATCCAAAATACAGAAGAAACTTATACAACTCAATAGCCAAAACAAAAATAAAAACCTGATTAAAAAATGGCCAGTGGGTAAATGAAAAAGTCCTCAATATCACTAATCATCATGAAAAGGTCAATCAAAACCACAATGACATCACCTCACACCTTGTTAGGATGTCTGTTATCAAAAAGACCAAAAAAGACAAGATGTAACAAGTGCTGATGAGGATATGGAGATGGGAACACTTTCTCCAGTGTTTTTTTTTTTTATACACTATTGGTAGTGATGTAACTTGATACAGCCACTATAGAAAACAGGGTGCAGGTTTTTAAAGAAATTAAAAATATAACTAGCATAATGATCCAGCAATCCTACTACTGATAATATATCAAAAGGAAATGAATTCACTATTTCTAAGAGATATTTTAGAAACAACTTAAGTGTCCACTGATGATAGATAAATGGATACAGAAAATATGGGATATATAAATACACAATGAAAAGTTTTCCAGCCTTAAAAAGCAAAGAAGTCCTGCCACTTAGTAAAACATAGATAAATTGTAAGGCATTATGCTAAGTGAAAAAAACAGACAGAGAAAAACAAATACTATAAGTTATCACTTATATATGAATCTAAAAAAAAAATAAATTCATAAAAACAGAGAGTAGAACTGTTTTTTTTAGGGACTGGGGGGAAGTAGGGAGTGGCTGGTGAAAGAGTATACATTTTCAGTTATAAGATGATTAAAGTCTGAGGCTCTAATGTGTAGCATGGTGACTATGGTTGATAATACTATACTGTATACTTGAAAGTTGGCAACAGAGTATATTTTAAGCTTTTTCATGCACACAAAAAACTAAATATGAGAAGTGACAGATATGTTAAATAACTCATTTTGGGGAGTCCTTTTCACAATGAACATGTACATCAAATTATCACCTTGCACACTCAAACTCTATTTAATTTTGTATGCGAATTATACCTTTATACCTCAATAGAGCTAAAAAAAACAAAAGAAAAAACTTCCTTCTTTGAATTTTAGCCCTACTTCCTCTGTACAGATAATGATTGCTTTTGGTTGTGTCCATCTTGTCATTTCATAAATGGGCTTTGTTTCAATGACTTGGAACTACACTAAACAGTTCTAGGTGGGATAAGGTTCCTCAAACTCAACACTATTGACATTTTAGGCTTGATAACTTTTTGTTCTGGGAGCTTTCCTGTGTATTGTAGATGTTTAGTAGCATCCTTGGCTTCTACACACTTGTAGAACGTGTATCCTAGTCCCATCCCAGTTTTGATAATCAAAAATGTTTCTAAACATTGTGAAATGCCTCCTGGGGGCCAAAATCATCTACAGTTGAGAGTCATTCAGGTAATAGAACAGAAATATCCCCATTGGCTTTGTTTTGTTTTGTTTTGTTTTAGGATTAAAGAGATAATGAACTTAGAATTTAGCACAAAGCTTAATACATAGTACGTTCAATAAGAGCTAATGTCATTCTTAATTAACAACTTACAGGTAGTAATTATGGCTTAATGTCAGTTGCTCAACTGAACTTATTTTTAAAAGTATTTCCCTAGATACAACAAAAACTGTTTAAATTAGCAATTACACCAACTGTAATTTATTGTGAATTAGAACTCTGAGTAAAGCTGAGAGCAGTCATCTAAAGTCATAGAATATCTCCACTTATCCTTAACTTATGGTAACCATCTGAATTTGAGGCAAAATAGCAAAACATACAGACCTCTATTGTTCAGGCCTTATCAATTAAAACTTATAGTAATGGCAAATAGAATTTGAATGATTAATATTTATGGTTTATGGCTTGGGATGTTTAAATTTATATAGCACATTCCTTCAAAATCCCTTCAGACCATCGATATATGATATGCTCTATTTATACATCCCTATTAGATACTACAGGTCTATAAATTAAAATACATATCTGAAAATAGTCTATATTTACTAATCAACTTTACAGTCTTGATTGATTGATCCCTCCACAGTTCTACAATAAATAGGTTATTTTGTCTTGGAAAAAATACTTATGTTAATATATTTATTATTATTATTAATAAGCACTTGAAATCATCATCCAAATAACACAAGGTGGCTTGAATGATAATCTCAGTTCAAACAGAAGCATTTGTGAATGTTTAAGGGAGTAAGTGGGGGCTAACAATAAGAGGAAAAACTGAGGAGAAATCTGGCATCATCCTATTTAGAAGAGGTAAGAATTGTAAATGTCTTCAGGTTTAAATTTCTTAATCCTAATACAATGAATGCTGATTTTGCATTTGGAATAGATGTTACTATGACTCAGAGGTTTTCACAGGATATTATATTTTAGCCACTTTATAATAATTAGAAAAGTTTTTATCAGTAACAGCATAAATATGTTTTGGTAACCTGTCTAGATGGCAACAATTTGCATATTAAAACAGCTCCATACATTTTGTTGGTAAATTTAATTCAACTAAATTTAAGAAAATAATGGGAGGTTTAAAGTGATATCTCAGAAGAAAATAATAATGCATTTCTCCATTTCTTTTTAAAGTTAAATCTTGAAACAGAAGTTGAAAATTTATAGTTTCATTATTTAGGAAAAAGACAACCTTGGGACTCATAGTAGGAAAGAAAAAGCTTGTGCTTTATGTTTTTAAATTAAAAATCTACTTAAATATAACATAATTGGTGTATCACAAATAGTAGCAATGTATCACCTTAATGAATTTAATGCAAATAAATGCAGTTACATATAATCATCTTGTAAACAAAATAATTACATTTTTAAAAGATCTCACAACTTTTATATACTGTATAAGGTGTTGAAAATACCTGTAATTATTTTTTACGTGCTGGAGAACTTCAAAATATTTTCAGTCTTCATTGAGTTGAGAAAAAAAAACCCCATAGGCCTTCAATCAGATTAATGGCCCTAGAGACTAGATAATAACAGAAGAAATGTTTAATAAACTCAAATATGGAAAAATCTCCGTCAAGCACCATGCTCTTAAAGTAACCAAGGCAGCCCCAGAAATTAGGACTACAAATAAGCCAGGAAGTAGATAATTAAATAGATCTGAGAAAATGTTGACACCTCATACAATACCTGGAAAATTATGTGTGCTAAATAAATGAATAATCCTAAATATCTCAGGAGATTGGTTGGATCTGAAGCTATGCATATTAAGATAAAGGTAAGCAATGGGCAACGGGTGTTGAAACTCCTTGGATGAACAGGTTTTTTCCAGATTATATCAAAAGAGGAAATGAGATTTCATTTGCTTCCTTCAATTATATCTAGAGACAATTTTACTAAACTGGAAAACAAATGATGTGTACATTAACTGCTGAAATATTCTGATTTCATAAAAACCAGAATTATGATAGCAGGCCCTATGACACCAGATACCTAGTTGCATGTGTTATATCCTTTTAAAAACTACTTTTGTTTTAAGGTTAGTGAAAAAATTCATGACTTTTGACTTTGGTGATAATGGGCTCAGAGTTTAGAAGATAACCTGGTATAGTGATAAAATATAGGTGTTGCTGTCAGAAAACTTTGGAAGGAGGGAAATTCTGGTTCATTCATTAATTTATTCATTATTTAAGGTTAAGCATCCTTTATATAATAGTGAAAAATGTTGATAGTCTTTGATCTCAAGAAGTATATAATTTTATGGGAAATCCAGATAATCCACAGGTAGATGAAAATAGAGATATTAACTATACATTGTAATGAAAGAAATGAATGGATTTCTATGATGAAAATAATAGAATGCAGCTTTAGACTGGATGGTTTGGAAAGTCCTTGCTGGGGAGGAAGATTTAAAATGAGAAAAGAAAAATGAGAGTTAGCCATGGGATGAGTTGAGAGTTTACAATTTCAGGAAGAAAGACATTATGCAAAGCCTGAGTGACCTGCTCATAGTAATCAAGAAAAAATGATGTGTGAGTGTTGAAGAGGTGGGGGGTGTATTTTACTGTAAGTTTTAAAGTAAAATGATTTCAAATCTATGGGAATAAATCGATAATTGAGAGAATGCAGGTAAATCACAAGGCCTAGGAATTCCAGTATTTAGAATTGGAATCAAAGGAAGGATACAGTCAATATCTTAGGAAAATCAAGCTTTAGTAGTATCAGAAAGCAAGAGAAATAAGCATTTTTAAATGATAACATTTGTAACATTTTGGAATAGCAATAAAAGGTCAAGAATGATGACAAATGAAAGGGGTTCAGGATTTCAAGACATTTTTGGTAACATTGGTAAAACTAGAATGAAATAGTAAGAGGGGAAGTTATGTTAGAATAAATTAGATAAATAACAGCATAAGGGAAAATTAAATAAAGGCAATGTCTTCTAAGTTTTATTTATGAATAGAAGAGGAAGGTTGTGGTAGCTGAAAGAGAATTTGAGATAACAATAGGAAATTTTAAATGCAGGAGGTATTAGACACTGACCATAGGTTTATGGAAAGGAAAGAATAGAGATTAAAATGATGATGATTGAGGAGAGAAGTAATAACCAACTAAGCCCCAGAGAAAGGTGAGATAATTAAAAGCAAGGAGAGTCTTTGATAGAAAGTGAAGTTCTTCTTCTACATAAAGAAAAAAAAAAAAGGAAGGTGGGTTCAGAAATATGGAAAATTGCAGATTTTGTTTGATAGGAAAATGAAGATGCTTTAATTAGATTACTTCTATCTTTTCAACCAAGTACAATGAAGATTGTCTGCTAAAAGATGTCTCATGAGCCCATATATATGTTGCCTACAAGAGACTCACTTCAGATCTAGAGACATGTAGATTGAAAACAAGGAGATAGAAAAAGGTAGTCTACACCAATGGAAATCAAAAGAAAAAGGTAGTCTACACCAATGGAAATCAAAAGAAAGCCAGAGTAGCAATACCTTTATGAGACATAATAGACCTTAAAATAAAGACTGTTATAGAAGACAAAGAAGGACACTACATAATGATGAAGAGATCAATCCAAGAAGAAGATATAGCAACTGTAACTATATATGCACCCAATGTAGGAACACCTCAGTATATAAGGCAATGCTAATAGCCATAAAAGGAGAAATCAACAGAAACACAATAAATGTATTTAACACACCACTTACATCAATGGACAGATCATCTGGAGAGAAAATCAATAAGAAAACACAGGCCTTAAAAAACACATTAGAAAAAAAAAACACATTAGACCAAATGGACTTAATTGATATTTATAGAGCATTCCACTTGAAAGCAGCAGAATACATATTCTTTTCAAGTGTATATGGAATATTCTTTGGGATAGATCACGTGTTAGGTCACAAAACAAGCCTCTGTAAATTGAGGAAAATTGAAATCATATCAAGCACCTTTCTGACCACAAAGTTATGAGATTAGAAATCAACTACAAGAAAAAAACTGCAAAAAGCACAGAAAGGATGGAGACTAAGCAGTATGCTACTAAACAACAAGTGGATCACTAAAGAAATTAAAGAGGAAATTTAAAAATACCTAGAGACAAATGAAAATGGAAACATGAAGATCCAAAACCTATGGGACAAGACAAAAGCAGTTCTAAGAGGGAAGCTTATAGTGACACAAGCTTACCTCAGGAAACAAGAAAAATCTCAACAAAACACCTAAACTTATACCTAAACCAACAAGAGAAAGAAGAACAAATGAAACCCAAAGTTAGTAGAAGGAAAGAAATCATAAAGATCAGAGCAGAAATAAATGAAATAGAGACAAAGAAAACAATAGAAAAAATCAATGAAATGAAAAGCTGGTTCTTTGAAAAGATAAACAAAATTGATAAACCTTTAGTCATACTCATCAAGAAAAAAAGGTAAAGGGTCCAAATCAATAAAATCAGAAGTGAAAAAAAAAAGAAGTTACAAATACCACTTAAATACAAAGGATCATAAGAGACTACTATGAGCAACTATACACCAGTAAAATAATCAATCTAGAAGAACTGGACAAATACTTAGAAAGATATAAACTCCCAAGACTGAACCAGGAAAAGATAGAAAATATGAGCAGAGCAATTACAAGTACAGAAATTAAATTAGCAAATAAAAAACTCCAACAAACTAAAGTCCAGGACCAGATGGCATCAGAGATAGATTCTACCAAACATTTAGAGAAGGGTTAACATCTATTCTTCTGAAACTCTTACAAAAAATTGCAGATGAAGGAACACTCCAGCACTCAATCTACAAGGCTACTATCACCCTGATACCATAACCAGACCAAGATATCACAAAAAAAGGTAATTACAGGCCAATATCACTGATGAACATAGACACAAAAATCCTCAACAAAATACTAGAAAACAGAATCCAACCATACATTAAAAAGATCATACACCATGACCAAGTGTCATTTGCCCCAGGGATGCAAGGATATTTCAATATCTGCAAATCAATCAATGTGATACACCACAATAACAAATTGAAGCAGAAAAACCGTATGTTCATCTCAATAGATGCAGAAAAAGCTTTTGATGAAATTCAACAACACTTATGATAAAAACGCTCCAGGCAGGCATAGAGGGAACAAACCTCAACATAATAAATGTTGTATATGACAAACCCACAGATAATATCATACTTAATGGTGAAAAGCTGAAAGCATTTTCTCTAAAAATAGGAACAAGACAGGGATGTCCTCTGTCACCACTTTTATTCAGCATAGTTTTGGAAGTCCTACCAACAGCAATCAGAGAAGAAAAACAAATAAAAGGAATCCAAATTGGAAAGGAAGAAGTAAAGCTAACACTGTTTGCAGATGCCATGATACTATACATAAAACACCCTAATGACATCACCAGAAAACTACTAGAGCTCATCAATAAATTCAATAAAGTTGCAGTATACAAAATTAATATACAGAAATCCGTTGCATTTCTATACACTAACAATGGAATATTAGAAAGAGAAATTAAGGAAATAATCCCAATTACCATCATGTCAAAAAGAATAAAATATCTAAGAATAAACCTACATAAGGAGACAAGTGATCTGCACTTCAAAAACTATAAGATGCTGACACAAAAAATCAAAGACAGCACAAACAATTGGAAAGATATACCAAGTTCTTGGATTGGAAAAACAATATTGTTTAAATGACCATACTATCCAAGGCAATCTATAGAGTCAGTGCAATCCTTATCAAATTATCAATGGTATTTTTCACAGATCTGGAACAAAAAACTTTTAAAAACTTATATGGAAACAACAGACCCCAAATAGCCAAAACAGTCTTGAGAAAGAAGAACAGAGCTGGAGGAATCATACTCCCTGACTTCTGATTATACTATAAAGCTACAGTCATCAAGCCAGTATGGTACTGGCACAAAAACACATAGATCAATGAAATAGGATGGAAAGCCCAGAAATAAACTCACACACTTATGGTCAATTAATCTATGACAAAAGAGGCAAGGATATACGATGGAGAAAAGACAGTCTCTTCAATAAGTGATGCTGAGAAAACTGGACTGCTACATGTAAAAGAATGAAGTTAGATCATTCTCTAACACCATATACAAAAATAAGCTCAAAATGGATTAAAGACCTAAATGTAATTCCTGATACTATAAAACTTCAAAAAAACATAGGCAGAACACTTTTTGACATAAATCTCAGCAATAGCCTTTTGGATCTTCCTCCTGGAGTAATGGAAACAAAAGCAAAAGTACACAAATGGGACCTAATGAAACTTAAAATCTTTTGCACAACAAAGGAAACCATAAATAAAAAGACAACCCACAGAATGGGAGAAATATTTGCAAGCAATGCAACTGACAAGGAATTAATCTCTAAAATATACAAAGAATTCATACAGCTCAATATAAATAAAATAAAATAAAATAAAAAAGGGCAGAAGTGCTGAATAAACATTTCTCCAAAGAAGACATACAGATGCCCAATAGGTCAGGGGTCCCCAAGCCCTGGGAACAAGGCCATACAGCAAGAGGTGAGCAGCAGGCAAGTGAGCAAAGCTTCATCAGCATTTACAGCTGCTCCCCATCACTCTCATTACCACCTTAGCCCCTCCTCCTGTCAGATCAGTGGTAGCATTAGATTCTCATAGGAGCATGAAGCCTACTGTGAACTGTGCATGTGAGGGATATAGGTTACATGATCCTTATGAGAATCTAATGCCTGATCATCTGAGGCAGAGCTGAGGCAGTGATGCTAACACTGGGGAGCAGCTGCAAATACAGATTATCATTAGTAGAGAGGTTTGACTGCACAGAGACCATAATAAATCAATTGCTTGCAGATTCATAGCAAAACCCTATCAGTGAGTGGCAAGTGACAATTAAGCGCATCTCGTGGCAGGCTTTATAGTAGGAAGTGAGTTGATATAATTCAATTGTACAGCTGCATCTGGTGACAGGCTTTAACTCAGAATCTGAGGACTATTGTAGTCCATGCATGGCCTGCCCATTTTCTTATTTACCACTTCTGTCTGTTCCTCTTTCCCTCACTGTTCACTTGCCCCAGTCACAGTCTTGGTAAGCTCACAGGCTAACCCTAGCCAAAATGAGTAAGAACCAAATGTCACTGGAGAGCTTCTTTGGAAATGGGGAAGACCCAATCAAGAGACAGCAGAAGACTCTAAGACTGCAGCAAAAAGAAAGCTGCACTTAAAAGAAAATACCAAGAGTACCACTTAAATTATGGGTTCATTGCAACAGGTGATTCACATTCTCCAAGCTCGCTTTGTATAATATGTGGTGACTGGCTATCCAACAAAGCCATGAAACCTTCAAAGTTACTTTGCCACATGGAGACAAAGCAGACTGCATTAAAAGATAAGCCTTTGGAGTTTTCCAAAAGAAAAAAACGTGAACAGGAAGAACAGAAGCAATTATTGAAGGCCACAACTTCACCAAATGTGTCTGCACTGAGAGCATCATTCTTAGTGGCTAACCACATTGCTAAAGCTAAGCAGTCCTTTACTATTGGTGAAGAGTTGATCCTGCCAGCTACTAAGGAAATTTGTTGTGAAATTTTAGAAGAGGTTGCAGTTCAAAAGGTGGCACATATTCCTCTTTCGGCTCACACGATAACTAGATGAATTAATGAAATAGCAGAGCACATTGAGGCACAATTGTTAGAGAGGATTAATGAGTCACTATGGTAGGCAATCCAGGTTGACAAGTCTATTAATGTTGATACCAAGGCAACAATGCTTGTTTTTGTGTGATATATTTTTCAGGAGGATGTGCATGAGGATATGTTATGTGCACTTTTGTTGCCAACGAACACTACAGCTGCAGAACTATTCAAGTCTTTGAATGATTACATATCAGGAAAACTGAATTGGTCATTTTGTGTCAGTATATGCACGGACAGAGTGGCGGCCATGACAGGATGGCTTTCTGGTTTCACTATTCAGGTCAAAGAGATAGCTTTTGAATGTGAGTTTATGCAATGTGTCATCCATAGAGAAATGCTGGCTAGCCGAAAAAAGTCATCTGAATTTAACAACTTTTTGCAGGATTGATTAAAATTATCAACCACATTAAAGTACATGCCCTTGACTTAGGTCTGTTCACGCAGCTCTGTGAAGAGATGGACGTGGAGCCCATCCACGTCTTGTATAAGAGAAACACTTCTGTGTCTTCTCTTATACACAGAAGTCAGATGGCTTTCTAAAGGTAGATCACTGGCCAGAGTTTTTGAGTTATGAGAGCTGCTCCCAAGACTTCTTTTAGAAAAGCAGTCACCACTGGCAGCATATTTCAGTGACATAGAATGGGTCTCAAAACTTATTACTCGTGTGATATATTTAACCTGCTCAATGAACTCAATCTGTCACTTCAGGGGAGAATGACAATTATGTCCAAGTAGGCAGATAAAGTGGCTGTATTCAAAGCCAAACTGTAATTATGAGGGGGATGAGTGAACATTGGGAGTTTTGACATGTTTCAAACATTAGCAGAGATTTTGAAAGAGACTGAACCAGGGTCTTCTTTCTCCCGGCTGTTGCATGATCACCTATCTTAGCTTTCAAAAGAGTTTGAGCATTACTTCCCAACCACAAAAGGCCCCCAAATTGGGAAGGAATGTATCTGAGATCCATTTGGGAGTAAGCCAGGTAAATTGACTTTGTCTGTGCTAGAAGAGGATCAACTGCTTGAGAACGGAAATGACAGTGGCCTTAAATGTTTGTTTGAGACAACCTCAAATCTCCATATGTTCTGGATTAAAGTCAAGGCAGAATATCCTGAGATTGCCACAAAAGCACTGAAAAGCCTGCCTCCATTTCCAATATCCCATCTTTGTGAAGCAGGGTTTTCTGCAGTGACAGCAACGAAAATGAGATTACGGAGTAGACTGGACATAAGCAACACACTTTGGGTGTCACTGTCTCCCATCACCCCAAGATGGGACCAACTAGTTGCAAGAAAACAAATTCAGGGCTCCCACTGATTCTGTATTATGGTGAGTTATATAGTTATTTCTTTATATATTACAGTGTAATAATAATAGAAATAAAGTGCACAATAAATGTAATGTGCTTGAATCATCCCAAAACCATACCCCACCCCGGTCTGTGGAAAATTTTCTTCCACGAAACCTGTTCCTGGTGCCAAAAACATCATGGACCACTGCAATAGGCATATGAAAACATGCTCAACACCACTAATTATTAGAGAAATGCAAATCAAACCAAAAGTTATCACCTCATGCAAGTCAGAATGACCATCACCAAAAAAGTTTACAACTAATAAATGTTGGAGAGCGTGTGGAGAAAAGGGAACCCTTCTACACTGTTGGTGGTAGTATAAATTGGTGCATCCACTATGGAGATCAGTATTGAGTTTCCTTTAAAAAACAAAAAATTGAGTTACCATATGATTCAGCAACTCCATTCCTGGGCATATATCTGGAAAATATAAAAACTTCAATTCAAAAAGATACACCCCTTGGGGCTTCCCTGGTGGTGCAGTGGTTAAGAATTTGCCTGCCAATGCAGGGGACACAGGTTTGAGCCCTGGTCTGGGAAGATCCCACATGCTGTGGAGCAACTAAGCCTGTGCACCACAACTACTGAACCTGCGCTCTAAAGCCTGTGAGCCACAACTACAGAGCCTGCATGCCACAACTACTGAAGCCCATGTGCCTAGAGTCCATGCTCCACAACAAGAGAAGCCACCACAATGAGAAGCCAGCACTGCAACAAAGAGTAGCCCCTGCTTGCCCCAACTAGAGAAAGCCTGTGCAGCAATGAACACCCAAAACAGTCAAAAATAAATAAATAAATAAGTTTATTTAAAAAAAAACAAAAAGATACACTCCAATATCCATAGCTGCACTATTTACAGTAATGAAGACATGGAAGCAACCTAAATGTCCACCAACAGATGAATAGATAAAGATGAGGTAAATACATACAATGGAATATTACTCAGACAAAAAAAAGAATTAAATACTGCCAGTTGCAGCAACATGGATGGGCCTAGAGATTATCATATGAAGTGAAGTAAGTCAGACAGAGAAAGAAATATCATATGATATAACTTGTATGTGGAATCTAAAAGAATGATACAAAGGAACTTATTTACAAAACAGAAACAGATAGACAGACATAGAAAACAGACTTATGGTTATCAAAGGGGAAAGGGAAGGGAGGAATAAACTCAGAATTTGGGATTAACAGATACACACTACTATATATAAAATAGATAATCTATACCTACTGTATAACATAGGGAACTATATTCAAAATCTTTTAATAACCCATAATGGAAAATAATCTGAAAAAGAATATATATGTATATATGTAACTGAATATACATATATAAGTATAACTGAATCAATTTGCTGTACACCTGAAACATTGTAAATGAACTATACTTCAATTAAAAAAAAAGAAAAAAGATTAGGGAGTTCCTTGGTGGACTAGTGGTTAACATTCTGGGCTTTCACTGCCAGGGCCGGGGTTCAATCCCTGGTTAGGGACTGAAATTCTGCAACCTACACAGTGCGGCCAAGAAAAAAATGATTGCTCATGAGAAGATGTGAAGATGTGGAATAGATTCAATGTTTATTAACCTTAATTATTTGTTAAACATTGAGCTAATACTAATTACCAGTCAAAAATTGTGGGCTGTAAAATGAGACATCATATAAATTCACGCCAAGTAAACTATCCGTCACATAAATAAATATTAATTTTACTTCCCAGTTCTCCCAAGCTTCAGGCAGTACAACTGGGTTTCCATTGAGCTCTCTTAAAATCCATAGATTTTTTATATCATTCTAACACCTCAATTTTATTAGTGGGGAAGTTATGAAACAGGCTAAATTATTTACCCTAAGAATTTACAGTAAACTTCGGATGAACTAGAAAATCATTGAACATTTTGGCTATTATTTAATCATTTTATTTCTCTATGGATAATGACGATAACAAAGGTTAACTCAGAACAAATTTACAGTAGATAATGGAAAATTAGACAATGTATTTAAATACACTTGGTGTCACCATATTTCATGTAGAATCTATGTTTTAGACATAAATAAATATAGAAAAGATTTGTCTTTTTTCTTAAAGTCTTCAGGTAGTGAAAAGAAACGATGCAACTAGAATTTAAGGCTTCTGATCTCCAATGTAATTTTTTCATTACCAAACATTAACTTCTAGTTTTAAGTTATATGTTGAGAACTTAAAAGAGATGTAATGTTTCAATATATTTTTTGCCTTTGGAAACAATTACCAGGTAATTAGTCTATCTGACATATAACCATAAAATAATTGGTACTATTGCCTTGGTTATTTAGTTGATTTTACCTACTAATTCAACAATTGTCAGCACATTAATTAATATTTATTAATGATAGTAAGAAATAGAAAAAGTTGCTTAATGAAATTTATAATACTTTTATGTTTAAAATTAAAATACTAATATACTGAAAATCTTTTAAAAATACATTTTATGCCTTCAATGATGAGATGGTTTAGGTATAATTTTCTGGATCTTCTTGAACATGTACAAAAAATAGTCATTCTTTTTCTCAAAATAAAATGAGAATGAAATTTACCACCTATACTTGCAATCAAGGGTCAATTTATAAATTGTCACATTGACCTTCAAAAAGCTATTTCAGTCATAAATATGATCAAAAGAAGTTTATAGGCCAGAAGGTCAAATTGGTTCAGATGTCAGGGTATATAAAGACTAATAAAAGCAGGAGTACCAAAAATGTATAGGATTGTATTTTTAGTGCTGATGGAATATACTCTACCCACAGTAGAATTATATTAAATTTAATCAAAGTTAATTTTAAGAAACATATTTAAATAATATGTTAAATAATATGCTGTAAGATGTATAAGAAGCCAGGAGATCAACAAAGTGATTGTGCTTGAAGTTATGAAGGTAACACTTCCGTAGGTTAACACTTTAAATTTTCTACAAGTAATTTCTATGCAAAGAACAGAGTTTAAGCTAACAATCAATCCAAAAAATCCATTAATAGTAACCTCAATAACCAGAACATTTTAGATTTTACAGATTAGGTTTTTTAAATTTTGCTACCTACAGTATTTTAATTTTTCCAGATGTATATATAGCACAAGCATTTACAGATATTTTGTGTGTATGTGCATATGCATATATACTTATTCACATTCATATACCCATACATGGATCTGGTGATTGTGAAACATCAGTTCTTGATTTAATTTTTACCTATGTTCTATTTTTACAGGCAGTTCTAGTAACCTTATTTAAGTTATATCTACAATTTTTGTGACAAGAAAAATGAAATATATGAACAATAAATTCATCTGGCAAAATGGTATGGAACTTGAGGTACTCTACTGATTTCCTTGAATTAACATTCTACGTAACTGCAACTCTATATCCCCAAATCTGCTAAATGAAATTCCAGTCCTATTCACAGTGCAGCACATTAACTTACTGCAAAATATGAAGCAAATATTAGGAAGAACATACCTTACTCTCATTGGATTTATAATATCACACTTTTTCTAGGATAAACAGATACTGCAAGGAGAACATGAGCTTTGGGGATGTATAGAACTATGTTTGATTAAGGTTCTTCTACTAACACACTATGTGAAACACACCAGGTGAAATAGTAATTCTTAAATGATAAAATGAAAATATTAAGAAACCTGAGTATAGAATCCATGTGAGTAGTAAAACAGAGTGTATATTGCATTTAATCAAGTGTCTATTCCATGATTTAGAATTCCCATCTTTTAAAATAAAAACTTGGTTTCATTTTTCTCATATTCAGCTGCACACATGGGTGAGTTAATGAGAATATATAAAATAAAGGATTGATCTACTTTCTTTGGAACTTGAATTCATTAGAATCTATACCTTTTTGTCCACTCATCAAAAGGTTTTGGTGTGTTTGTTTTTGTTTTTACCCTCTGGGTATTTAGTAAAAGAAATTGATTTATACACCCTGCATCTGGCATTCAGTCAAACAGAAAATGACGTTTGGAAATGCATGAAGATTATGACCAAGCAAACTGGTCCAAATGAAATGAGAAAGTGCCAAAAATGTTCTTTATTCCTGGGATGGGTTTTTCTGCCAGTGAATGTCACAGATTAATGCTGCTATTGAATAACCCAGCGGCTTCTGCGGGACCATTAAGGATCTCAGTAAGTTCTAAAACCTGTGAATCCTTAAAGCTAACGTGGGAAATATTCTAATGGTCCGAAAATCAGCAAATCCAAAAACTGAACACTAAACTAAAGAAAATACCTCTTGTTATACTCTCAGTTCACAGAATTTAGAACCTGAAAGTGCCTTAGAGTATTCTAGCATTCTAGAGAAGAAAACCATAAGGCTAAAGTCTAATGGCTTGGATGAAAACTGTGAAGCCAACTTGATAAAAAAATGTTTTTAACATCTTTATTGGAGCATAATTGCTTTACAATGCCATGTTAGTTTAGGTTGTATAACAAAGTGAATCAGCTATGTATATACATACATCTCCATATCTCCTCCCTCTTGCATCTCCCTCCCACCCTCCCTATCCCACCCCTCTATGTGGACACAAAGCACCGATCTGAGCTCCCTGTGCTATGCAGCTGTTTCCAACTAGCTATCTATTTTGAATTTAGTAGTATATATATGTCCATGCCCCTCTCTCACTTCATCACAGCTTACCCTTCCCCCTCCCCACGTTCTGAAGTCCATTCTCTACGTCTATGTCTTTATGCCTGAACTGCCCCTAGGTTCTTCAGAACCTTTTTTTTATTATTATTATTTTTTTAGATTCCATATATCTGTGTTAGCATATGGTATTTATTTTTCTCTTTCTGACTCACTTCACTCTGTATGACAGTCTCTAGATCCACCTACCTCACTACAAATAACTCAAATTCATTTCCTTTTATGGCTGAGTAATATTCTATTGTATATATGTGCCACATGATCTTTATCCATTCATCTGTTGATGGACACATAGATTGGTTCCATGTCCTGGCTATTGTAAATAGAGTTGCAATGAACAATGTGGTCCATGACTCTTTTGGAATTATGGTTTTCTCAGGGTATATACCGAGTACCGGGATTTCTGGGTCGTATGGTAGTTCTATTTTTAGTTTTTTGAAGAAACTCCGTACTGTCCTCCATAGTGGCTGTATCAATTAAATTCCCACCAACAGTGGAAAGGGTTCCCTTTTCTCCACATCCACTCCAGGATTTATTGTTTGTAGAATTTTTAATGACAGCCATTCTGACTGGTGTGCGGTGATACCTCATTGTAGTTTTGATTTGCATTTCTCTAATGATTAGTGATGTTGAGCATCCTTTCATGTGTTTCTTGGCAATCTGTATGTCTTTTTTGGAGAAATGGCTATTTAGGTCTTCTGCCCATTTTTGGATTGTTTTGTTTGATTTTTTGATACTGAGCTGCTTGTAAATTTTGTAGATTAATCCTTTGTCAGTTGCTTCATTTGCAAATAGTGTCACCCATTCTGAGAGCTGTCTTTTCATCTTGTTTATGGATTCCTTTGCTGTGCAAAAGCTTTTAAGTTTCATTAGGTCCCACTTTTTTATTTTTGTTTTTATTTCCATTTCTCTAGGAGGTGGGTCAAAAAGGATCTTGCTGTGATTTATGTCATGGAGTGTTCTGCCTATGTTTTCCTCCAGAGGTTTATACTGTCTGCCCTTACATTTAGGTCTTTAATCCATTCTGAGTTTATTTTTGTGTGGTGTTAGGGAGTGTTCTAATTTCATTCATTTACATGTACCTGTCCAGTTTTCCCAGCACCACTTATTGAATAGGCTGTCTTTTCTCCATTGTATATTCTTGCCTCCTTTATCAAATAGAAGTTGACCATATGTGTGTGGGTTTACCTCTGGGCTTTCTATGTGTTCCATTGACCTAAATTTCTCTTTTTGTGCAAGTTTCATACTGTCTTGATTACTGTAGCTTTCTAGTATAGTCTGAAGTCGGGGAGTTTGATTCCTCCAGCTCCATTTTTCTTTCTCAAGATTGCTTTGGCTATTTGGGGTCTTTTGTGTTTCCATACAAATTGTGAAATTTTTTCTTCTACTTCTGTGAAAAATGCCATTGGTAGTTTGATAGAGATTGCACTGAATCTGTCGAATGCTTTGGGCAGTTTAATCATTTTCACAGTGTTGTTTCTTTCAATCCAAGAACATGGTATCTCTCCATCTATCTGTATCATCTTTAATTACTTTCATCAGTATCTTATAGTTTTCTGCATACGGGTCTTTTGTCTCCTTAGGTAGGGTTATTCGTAGGCATTTTATTCTTTTTGTGGCAATGGTAAATGGGAGTGTTTCTTTAATTTCTCTTTCAAATTTCTCATCATTAGTGTATAGGAATGCAAGAGATTTCTGTGCATTAATTTTGTATCCTGCCACTTTACCAAATTCATTGATTAGCTCTAGTGGTTTTCTGGTAACATATTTAGGATGCTCTATGTATAGTACCATGTCATGTGTAAATGGTGACACTTTTACTTCTCCTTTTCCAATTTGTATTATTTTATTTATTTTTCTTCTCTGATTGCCATGGCTAAAACTTCCAAAATGATGTTGAATAATAGTGGTGAGAGTGGACAACCTTGTCTTGTTCCTGATCCCAGTGGAAATGCTTTCAGTTTTTCACCATTGAGAACAATGTTGGCTGTGGGTGTTTCATATATGGCCTTTATTATGTTGAAGAAAGTTTGCTCTATGCCTACTTTCTGGAAGGTTTTTATCATACATCAGGGCTGAATTTTGTTGCAAGCTTTTTCTGCATCTATTGAGATGATCATATGATTTTTATCCTTCAATTTGTTAATATGGTTTATCACATTGATTTGCTTGTAGTGAAGAATCTGTGCATTCCTGGGATAAACTCCACTTGATCATGGTGTATGATCTTTTTAATGTACTGTTGGATTCTTTTCGCTAATATTTTGTTGAGGATTTTTACATCTATGTTCATCAGTGATACTGGCCTGTAGTTTTCTTTTTAGGTGGCATCTTTGTCTAGTTTTGGTACCAGGGTGATAGTGGCCTCATAGAATGAGTCTGGGAGTGCTCCTCCCTCTGCTATATTTTGGAAGAGTTTGAGAAGGATAGGTGTTAGCTCTTCTCTAAATGTTTGATAGAATTTGCCTGTGAAGCCATGTGGTCTTGAGCAATTTTTTTTTTGGAAGATTTTTAATCATAGTCTCAATTTCAGTGCTTGTGATTGGTCTGTTTATTTTTTCTATTTCTTCCTGGTTCAGGCTCAGAAGGTTGTGCTTTTCTAAGAATTTGTCCATTTCTTCCAGGTTGTCCATCTTATTGGCATATAGTTGCTTGTAGTAATCTCATGATCCTTTGTATTTCTGCAGTATCAGTTGTTACTTCTCCTTTTTCATTTCTAATTCTGTTGATTTGTGCCTTTTCCCTTTTTTTCTTGTTGAGTCTGGTTAATGGTTTATCAGTTTTGTTTATCTTCTCAACTAGCTTTTAGTTTTATTGATCTTTCCTATCATTTCCTTCATTTCTTTTTCATTTATTTCTGGTCTGATCTTTACAATTTCTTTCCTTCTGCTAAATTTTGTGTTGTTTTGTTCTTCCCTCTCTAATTTCTTTAGGTTTAAGGTTAGTTTGTTTATTTGAGATGTTTCTTGTTTCTTGAGGTAAGAATATGTTGCTATAAACTCCCCTCTTAAGACTGCTTTTGCTTCATCACATAGGTTTTGTGTCATTGTGCTTTCATTGCTATTTGCTTCCAGGTGTTTTTTGATTTCCTCTCTGATTTCTTCAGTGAGCTCTTGGTTTTTTTGTAGTGTATTGTTTAGCCTCCTTGTGTTTGTATTTTTTACAGATTTTTTCCTTTGATTGATATCTAGTCTCAAAACATTGTGGTCAGAACAGATACTTGATATGATTTCAATTTTCTTAAATTTACCAAGGCTTGATTTGTGACCCAAGATATGATCTATCCTTGAGAATGTTCCATGTACACTGGAGAAGAGAGTGTAATCTGCTCTTTTTGGATGGAATGTCCTATGAATATCAATTAAATCCATCATGTTTAATGTATCATTTAAAGCTTCTGTTTCCTTATTTATATTCCCTTGTATGGTCTGTCCATTGGGGAAAGTGAGTTGTTAAAGGCCCCTACTATGATTGTGTCACTGTTGATTTCCCCTTTTATGGCTGTTAGCATTTGCCTTAAGTATTGAGGTGCTCCTATGTTGGGTGCATAAATATTTACAATTGTTTTTTCTTCTTCTTGGATTTATCCCTTGATCATTATGTAGTGTCCTTCTTTCTCTCGTAATATTCTTTATTTTAAAGTCTATTTTTTCTGATATGAGTATTGCTATGCCAGCTTTCTTTTGATTTCCATTGCATGGAATATCTTTTTCCATCCCCTCACTTTCAGGCTGTATGTATCCCTAGGTCTGAAGTGGGTCTCTTGTAGACAGCACATGTAAGGGTCTTGTTTTTCTTTCCATTCAGACAGTCTATGTCTTTAGATTGGGGCATTTAATCCATTTACATTTAAGGTAGTTGTCAACAGATATGTTTCTATTACTACCATTTTCATAATTGTTTGGGGTTTGTTTTTGTAGGTCTTTCCCTTCTCTTGTGTTCCTACCTTGAGAATTTTCTTTAGCATTTGTTGTAAAACTGGTTTGGTGGTGCTGAATTCCCTTAACTTTTGCTTATCTGTAAAGGTTTTAATTTCTCCATTGAATCTGAATGACATCCTTGCTGGGTAGAGCAATCTTGTTTGAAGGTGTTTCCCTTTCATCACTTTAAATATGTCCTGCCACTCCCTTCTGGCTAGCAGTTTCTGCTGAAAGATCAGCTGTTAACCTTATGGGTATTCCCTTGTATGTTATTTGTTGCTTTTCCCTTGCCGCTTTTAGAATTTTTTTTCTATTTAATTTTTGATATTTTCATTAATATGTGTCTTGGCGTCTTTATCCTTGGATTTATCCTCTATGGGTGTCTCTGCACTTCCTGGTCTTGATCGACTATTTCCTTTCCCATATTAGGGTAGTTTTCAACTATAATTTCTTCAAGTATTTTCTCAGTCACTTTCTTTTTATCTTCCTCTGGGACCCCTATAATTCAAGTGTTAGTGTGTTTAATGTTGTCCCAGAGATCTCTGACACTGTTCTCAATTCTTTTCAATCACTTTTTCTCTATTCTGCTCTGAAGTAGTTATTTCCACTATTTTATGTTCCAGGTCCCTTACCCATGCTTCTGCCTCAGTTATTCTGCTCTTAATTCCTTCCAGAAATTTTAAAATTTCATTTATTGTGTTGTTCATCATTGTTTGCTTGCTCTTTATTTCTTCTAGGTCCTTGTTAAATGTTTCTTGTGTTTTATCCATTCTATTTCCAGGATTTTGTTGTTTTTGTTTTTTTTCTTTGTGGTACACGGGCCTCTCACTGTTGTGGCCGCTCCTGTTGCAGAGCACAGGCTCCGGACACGCAGGCTCAGCAGCCATGGCTCATGGGCCCAGCCGCTCCGTGTCATGTGGGCTCTTCCCAGACCGGGGCATGAACCCGTGTCCCCTGCATCAGCAGGTGGACTCTCAACCCCTGCGCCACCAGGGAAGCCCCTATTTTCAGGATTTTGAATCATCTTTACTATCATTACTCTGAATTCTTTTTCAAGTACACTGCCTAATTCCTCTTCATTGGTTTGGTGTGTTTTTACCTTGCTCCTTCATCTTCTGTCTATTTCTCTGTCTTCTCATTTTTCTTTACTTACTGTGTTTACGGTCCATTTTGCCAGCTGCAGGTTTTTAGTTCCCTTTGTTTTTTTGGTGTCTGCTCCCAGTGGGTAAGGTTGGTTCAGTGCATTGTGTAGGCTTCCTTTTTGAGGGGGCTGGTGCCTGTATTCTGGTGGATGAGGCTGGATCTTTTCTTTCTGGTGGGCAGGACCACATCTGGTGTTGCGTTTTGGGATGTCTGTGAACTTATTATTATTTTAGGCAGCCTCTCTCTTAATTGATGGGTTTGTGGCCTGTCTTGCTAGTTGTTGGGCATAGGGTGTCCAGCCCTGTATCTTGCTGGTCGTTGAGTGGAGTTGGGTCTTAGCGTCGAGATGGAGATCTCTAAAAGAACTTTCACTGTTTGATGTTATGTGGAGCCAGGTCTCTGGTGGACCAATGTCCTGAACTCAGCTCTCACACCTCAAAGGCTCAGAACTGACACCCAGCCAGAGCACCAAGAACCATCAGCCACATGGCTCAGAAGAAAACGGAAAAAGAAGGAAAGGAAGGAAGGAAGAAAGAAAGAAAGAAAGAAAGAAAGAAAGAAAGAAAGAAAGAAAGAAAGAAAGAAAGAAAGAAAGAATAAAATAAAGTTATTAAAATAGAAAAAAATTATTAAAAATAAAAATATAAAAGTGTAATAAAAATGAAAGAGAAAGAAGAGAGCAAGCAAACCAAAAAACCTATCCACCAATGATAGCAAGTGCTAAAAACTATACTAAAAAAAAAATCATAAAACCACAAATGGACAGTCAGAACCTTGGACAAATGGCAAAAGCAAAGCTATAGAGACAAAATCACACAAAGACACACACACATAAACACAAAAAGAGAAAAAGGAAAAAATATATGTACACATAAAATATATATAAAGGAAGAGAGCAACACATCAATAAACAAATATACCAATGATATTAAGCTCTAAATACTAAACTAAGATAAACATAAAACCTGAAGCAAATTAGATGTGGAAAGCAAACCCAAAGTCTACAGTTGCTCCCAAAGTTCTTCACCTCAATTTTGGGATGATTTGTTGTCTATTCAGGTATTCCACAGTTGCATGGTACATCAAGTTGATTGTGGAGATTTATTCCGCTGCTCCTGAGGCTGCTGGGAGAAATTTCCCTTTCTCTTCTTTGTCCACAGAGCTCCTGGGGTTCAGGTTGGATTTGATCCTGCCTCTGTGTGTAGGTTACCTGAGGGCATCTTTTGGGAAGTCTGAGGACTTCTGTCAGCATTCAGTAGGTGTTCTGTAGGAGCTGTTCCACATGTAGATGTAGTTTTGATGTATTTGTGGGGAGGAAGGTGAACTCCACGTCTTACTCCTCCACCATCTTGAAGGCACCTTGACTTGATTATATTTTAACAGTTGACAGGGGTCCTGACATCCAAGTGAACAAGTTTAATTTCCCTGATAACTAATTGTTTTTCCTCAACTTTAGTTATGGGTAAAACCTCATACTTTTGCCATTTTGGGGGATTTACTTCCTCAAGAAAGAATACTAGGGTATGATTACTAGGTATGATTACATGATTTACTAACTCTTTAATTTAAGAGACCAGAGTACAGTAGATGTCAGTTAAGCCTTGATCCTGATTGCAAAAGGACTCACAAAAAATTTGTTTTCAAATCTGTTTCTTCTCTCTCTCTTCCCCCATTGTGCTCTGATGTAATATTAACCTCATTCTTAACTCTAGGGGGGCTTTTTGGAAGCTTTAAGGATGAAGTTCATAGCTTCATAATTTTATATTTCTAAGGCAATTGGAAAGAGATAATGTATTTTATCATATCTCTAGTAAATAACACTAAATAATTAAACATACCTTCTGTTTGAAAAAGCTTGTCATTTGTCCAACTCAATAAATCACTGTGGCAAATATATTCAGAACACACTCTGGAATTGGGAGGAAGAAAGTGAATTCTGCCTGAACCTTATAGTTCATGAATTTAGTACTATTAAGAGGGGGAACAAGAAAATGCATGTTAAAAAAAAAATCAAGAGATGATCTTTAAACTACCACACAAACTGTGTCCTCTTAGTTTCTCAGGCAAATATCCAATATGCCAATTTAAAATATTTAAATGTTTAAAATTTAAACATTTTACTAAGCATAACATTTAATGAGGCAGATAAATAGTAAATATATATATAATTTCACAGTATCCACCAAAAAATAATACTTTCACAGTATTAACCTTTATAATCAAAGAATATGACACTGATAATGTTAGTCATTATTTAATCAGTATTGGCTGAAAAGAAAAATGCTTTATCAACTCTGTTTGCAGACCTATAGACAGATGTAGTGGTCTTTTATTTTGAATGATAACTGTCTGCAACATTATACTTAATATTTTCTTTTCTTGATGTACTTGCTAGAAAACAATTCTTACAACAGAGAACTTTTCTAAAGAGTAGTGATTTTTCAAAACCTTTATGAGAAACATTTTGAATTTTTGTTTCAAAAAGATCCTTGAATAATTTTTGACGGAGAGCCAAATGATTGTGCATAACTGTATGTGTTTCCATTACCCAGAGTTATTAGAAATGCCATGTTTTTAATTAGCCAGACAAGTGAAATCATTTGAAAGCACTTGAGCTATAAGGATATCTTGAAATGTTAATGAAAGAAGGATAATAAAAATATGTACTAAGTTAATTATGGGAATCATCAGTTCAACATTTTTTTTAAATTTGTGCTAGCAGTGAAATCAAAGACAAAATATAATAATCATAACATAAGGCACATATGTACTTTACTAATCTACTAATCTATATCTTGATATACACAGATATAAGAATCCTTCCAATACTCCCAAAACATAACCATTATTGCCCTATTTTATAGGTCAAAAAACAAAAATTATAAAAAAAATTAAAACAACTTACTTAAAATATGGTATGGTCTGAATGTTTGTGTCTTCCAAAATTCATATGTTGAAATCCTAACCTCCATGTAATCCAGGAAGCCTCATGCTTAATGTCTGTTAAAACTGTCCTCAGAAACAGTGATTCATATCTCTTAGAAAGTAAAAAAAATTATACAATTTTGATTTTGAGGGTTTTTTTACATTGAGTTGCTGTTTTCAGATGTGGCTTTATATTGCTACTAATTTTGAAGCATGAACAATATTTAGGGAATAGATTTGAAAACCTAGTACAAGCACCTATTTTTGGCCATCTTAAGCTGCTCCGAATGACCAGTTTGGCTGTCAGTGAGAGATATAGCAGTAGCATCCATGCCACATTTTGGAAAAATTTTTGTTTAAATTGACTATACATTTAGAAACCCCATCGCATAGCACTTTTGGCTATTTATTTATCCTGACATATTTTTGTTTGATTGTTTTTGTCCTGAAGAGAGGAAGTCACATTCTATAGGCTTGACCTTATAATATACTGGCCTGGTAAAAAATGGAAGTATTTATGAATAGAGTATTAATGTTATAAAATTCAAAAAGGAGTTCAGCAGCTTCTTTGAAATTAATTTTCTTATTAAAGTACTGCCACAACATGTTTCTCTTATTAATTTTTATTTATTTGTCCTTTTTAAAAAACATTGACTTGGGGACACAGATGGCTGAAAAGCAGATTATTCCACTAATAATCTTGTGGAAGAGGTAACAAGAAGCAGGTTTTGGAAAAGAGAAAAAAAACTTGCAAAGATCTTGTCAGGTCTTCTAAGTTGATTAAAAGAACACAAAAAAAAAACAAGCATGTTTAATTGTATCCAAAAATACTGTGACAATTCTTCATTTCTTGTGACCCAGTTTAGGAACTTAGCAATTTCACATCATTACTCATAATCCACATAGTATAAATAAAATTGTAACCAAAAAACCCCCCAAATTAACCATAAGTACATTGATTTTTGCCTGACTCATTATTTCATAGCATACTATTAAAAAATATTTTCTGGGGCTTCCCTGGTGACACAGTGGTTGTGACTCCTCCTGCCAATGCAGGGGACACGGGTTTGTGCCCTGGTCCAGAGAGATCCCACATGCAGCGGAGTGGCTGGGCCTGTGAGCCATGGCTGCTGAGCCTGCACGTCCAGAGCCTGTGCTCCACAACGGGAGAGGCCACAACAGTGAGAGGCCCATGTACCGCAAAAAACAAAAAACAAAACAACAACAACAAAAAATTATTTTCTGATGGCAATGATATAAAATGGTGAAAATATATTTCTATATAAAAGTACTAATATTATGCATTTATAGAAATATCTGGCAATTGGGCAAGTAAAAACAATAACTTCATGCTATGTCATTATATCATAAATCATTCACAGATAATGAAAATAGATATAATCTAATAATATTTTTAAAAATATCATTTCATTTGGAAAAAATATTTATTTATTCATATTTAAATACTTTAATTTTTTAGAGAAGTTTTAGGTTTACAGCAAAATTGAAAGGAAGTTACAAAGAATTCTCATATACCCCTTTCCCCCACACATGCATAGCCTCTGTCATTTTCAACATTCCTCGCCAGAGTGGTAGACTTTTTACAATTGATGAACCTACATTGATACATCATAATCACCCAAAGTTCATAATTTACAGTTCACTCTTGGTGTTGTATTTACATTCTTTGGGTTTAGACAAATGTATAATGACATATATCCATCATTAGAGTATTGTCACTGCCATAAAAATGCTCTACACTTCACCTATTCATCCTCGCTTTCAGCAAGCACTGTAATTTTTATTGTTCCCATAGTTTTGCCTTTTCAATAATGTCATATAGTTGGAATCATAACTTTTTCAGATTGGCTTCTTTCACTTAGTAATATGTTTTTAAGTTTCCTCCATATCTTTCCTTATTATTGTGTTTTAAGAGTTCTTTGTATATTTTGGGTAATAATCCTTTATCAGATGTGTCTTTTGCAAATACTTTCTCCCAGACTGTGGCTTGTTCTCTTATTCTCTTGACATTGTCTTTAACAGAGCAAACTTTTAAATTATAATAAAGTTCAGTTTATCAATTTTTTTTCATGGATTGGGCCTTTAGTGTTCTGTCCAAAAAGTCACTTCCATACCCAAGGTAATCTAGGGTTTTTTTTCTATGTTATCTTTCAGAAATTTTATAGTTTTGCATTTTACATTTAAGTCTGTGATCCATTTTAAGTTAATCTTTGTTAAGGGTGTCGTGTCTATATCTAGATTGATATTTTTTGCATGCAGCTCTCTAATTGTTCCAGCACCATTTATTGAAGAGGATATCTTTGCTTCTTTGTACTGCCTTTGCTACTCTGTCAAATATCAATTTATATGGGTCAATTTGGGCTCTTATTCTGTTCCATTTACCTTTTTTACCATTCTTTTACAACACTGTCTTGATTACTGTAGCTCTGTAGTATGTATTGAAGTTGGATAGCATCAGTTCTCCAACTTTTTTCCTCTCGTTCAATATTGTGTTGGCTATTCTTGGTCTTTGGCCTCTCCATATAAATTTTTAAAATCAGTTTTTTAATATTCACAAAATATCTTGCTGGGATTTTTATTGTGATTATGTTGAATCTATAAATCATGTAGGGAAGAACTGATGTCTTGACAATATTGAGTCTTCTTGTCCATGATTTTGGACTATCTCTCCGTTTATTAAGTTCTTCTTTGATTTCATTCATTAGAGTTTTGTCATTTTCCACATGATGTTCTTGTACATGTTTTGTTAGATTTATACCTATTTCATTTTCTTTGGGTGCTAATGTAAATGGTATTGTGTTTTTAATTTCAAATTTCACCTACTCATTGCTAGTATACAGTAAAATGATTGACTTTTTATTCTAACTTTGTTATATTTGCTTATTAGTTTCAAGAGGAAAATTTATTTTTTCAAAACAGCATAATCCACAAAGGGGTAAATTCAGATATCCAGCAAACTTTTGAAAAAGTTCTTGACATCAAAATGCATTAGATAATTAAAACTGCAAATACCAACTCACACATACCAGAATGGTAAATAGAAAAGAATGTACCAAAATTGGCAAGGGAGAGGAATGACTGGAATACTCTTCAAAAGTTAAATTAATTAAATTTAATATATGCTTAAAGTTAGAATGAATAATATTGTCTTTGTTCAGGAGATTGGTGGTAACTGAAAAAGGGCTTGAAATGTTTTGGGGTAGTGCAGTGATCCGTTTCCTGATCTGGGCTGTGGTTACATATTTGTGTTCACTCTGAAAAGACATTTAGCTACACATATATGATTTTTATACTTATCTCTTAGCCATGGGGTATTATAAAAGAATTGTTTTCTCATAAAAAATAAAAGAACATATGATTTAAATATAAAATATGGACCTCAGGAGAGGATTCTTAAATCTAGACAGATATTAAGGGTCCTGAGCACATACACAGGAATTGAAGACTTGGAAGAAAATTTAATTCTCAAGGAGAATAGATAGAATGAAGAGATAAAAGCCAGAACTCTGAGATAAGTCAGGCTTCAAAGAGCAGAACATAAAGCCAGCAAGTAGAATAAGGAGGAATTGTCAGATTTAAGAAAAAATTAGGAGGAAGTTATCACAGTGTCAGATACACAAAGGTGTACAATTATTTAGAGAATTAATCTTTGAATTTAATTACAAATATGCCACTAGTGATTTTCCTGAGAAATGTCATTGTAAGTTAGAGATAAAAACCTTATTGCAACAGATTGGAGAAAATAGACTCATTATTCACAATGTTTGTCCACAAAAGAGATGTTGGAAATAGGACAGTATCAACAGAAGATGTGTCTTTGAGGAACAGATGAATAGCTGTTTTACAAGCTATACAATATTGAGCAAATTACTCAACTTCTCTGAGGTTTGAAATCCATATAAGCAAAAAAGCATAATAAAACCTAAGTAAAGTTGTGAAATATATGTGAAAATGACTTATAATTCTATAAAACATTTCTCAAATTCCACTTAAATGCTACATTCAATAATAGAAAATATAGTAAGATAGAGCTATGTTTTATCATATGGAATATTTTTTCAGGTAAAAGAGTACATTTGAAAATAACTGTATATTTGAGTAGTTTTTGAGGAGCTATATGAATGTGGGTTCCATTCAGCTTGTGTTTTAGTTTTTTCTTCTACTATTTACATCTAGAATTTGTACTAAATTTATTTTAAAGAGTAGATTTATGCCAAATGGTAGCAGAATTGTAAATTAAGGGCAGTGAAATTTGAATTATGTTAAGGGGTCAAGGAAGTAAAATAGTGAAGTAAGCTGTTGTTATTATAAACATAGAGCTCTCTAGAGAAAGCCTAAGATGATACTGCAGCAGAAATATCATGACCTAAGAAAAACACAGGCCATGCTACTTTAGATATCAACAATAAACTTTGTAGTTTATTTCTCATGTTTTAAGAGAATAAAGTGCACAATAAATTCATGCAACTGTTCATCACACAGCTGAGATTAATGAAACAATCTGCACTGACTTCTTCATAAACAAATATAATCACCAATACTAATCCCTTCTGGCTTTTACCTTAACCACGTTTTTAATGCAAGTTGAATTGCTTGCCAACATATATATATATATATATATATTTTGTTGTTGTTTTGTTTTGTGTTTTGGTTTTTGGTTTTTTTTTGCAGTACGCGGGCCTCTCACTGTTGTGGCGTCTCCCGTTGCAGAGCACAGGCTCCGGACGCGCAGGCTCAGCGGCCATGGCTCACAGGCCCAGCCGCTCCGCGGCATGTGGGATCTTCCCAGACCGGGGCACGAACCCGTGTCCCCTGCAACAGCAGGCGGACTCTCAACCACTGCACCACCAGGGAAGCCCTACCAATATTTTTTTGTTTTACTTCAATGCAGAGGAGATTATATAATCCCTGATGTAAATATATATATATATATGCACATCCCAAAGTCTGTATAAAAGTTGGATTTTTATCCAGTAGTCCAGTGACTGCTGATTCTGATTCCCCTTATTATTTTATGATTCTTTATAATGCTGGCGGATGTCTCAGAAAAATTTGGGACCTTTAATTTACATATCAAAGTTTTTAGCATTTTTCCTATGTGGTATATGCTACTGGCCATTTTAAATTAATGAGATTTGCTGAAAATGTGCTTCTTCTCCAAAATCCTATTAGAGGGCTTCCCTGGTGGCACAGTGGTTAAGAATCCACCTGCCAATGCAGGCGACATGGGTTCGAGCCCTGGTCTAGGAAGATCCCACAAGCCATAGAGCAACAAAGCCCGTGTGCCACAACTACTGAAGCCCACACACCTAGAGCCCATGCTCCACAACAAGAGAAGCCACAGCAATGAGAAGCCCTCCCACCACAACAAAGAGTAGCCCCTGCTCGCCGCAACTAGAGAAAGCCTGCATGAAGCAATGAAGACCCAGTGCAGCCAAAAATAAATATATTAATTTTAAAAATCCTATTAGAGGTTTCACAATGAATTGATAAGTGTTAGCATGGTAGTAAGATCACTAACTTTATATCTCTTTAATGATATTATCTGCTTCAGTTTTACTGATAAATTTGGTACATATATATTTTAAAATCACTAGAGATTTTAAAGGGGGCATGGAATTATTTAGAACAGGTCCTTATATAGACACAGCCTCCAGCATCTGGGATGCCAGTTATTCTTGGTGTTTTGTGTGTTTACTTTGGAAATGACCTTAGGTATCAATATGAGCTACACAACATAGATCTCAGTTAGAGTTAGAAAATCTGACAACAGTGACACCAGCCTGCAAAGAGGAATAAAAACTGAGTACAAAATCATCTTCTTCTAGCCTCCAGAACTGTGAGAAAATAAATGTGTATTACTTAAGCTACCCAATCTGTGTTACTTTGTCAGGGCTATCTAAGTAAGCAAATTTAAGTATCAGCTGCAGTAATAGATCCTACATAGACGTTTGCAAAATATGTATTAAAGAGATATTGGAGCTATAATTCAAAACATGAGTCTGAATCTATGAATTCAATTGCTCCCTTCTGGACAAATCAATTAAAATAATCAATAAGGCAGAACATAAAAAAAATCCTATATCCATTATGGAAAATAGAAAAGGTCACAACAGATATTCCAGCAATATTAAGAAAGTTTCCTGATACATAATTCAAGAGAGATCAATCTACTGGAAAGGCCAACCAACCCACAATTCTTGACTAATAAAAATGTCTGGCTGGATGAGAACTGAAATGAACACTCAGAAGAATGAAACTAATGGGGCTCAGTGTAAATGCAAGTCTTGAGCCAGTTGATGAAGCTTGGGTGGGAGATACATTTCTTTTAATTGTACTTTATTTAGTTTAACAAATTTAATAAATATAATTTACATACCATAATATTCA